>NC_057786.1:4560737-4569028 GCF_014825855.1 Bombus pyrosoma | reverse complement strand
ACAGTATCGAACAGTTCTTATCGAGTATCAACGAGTATTAACGAGCATCTTCGAGTATCTACGCGACGAACAATAACGAGTATTTATTCATTCTACCAACAACTATCTATACGTATATTTATTTATTTCAAATATACTTGACGGACTGCGACAGTAATATTTCGCCCTCGATATTTCACGATATCTACGCACGACTAATCCTCCACAGCTTTATCTAGTTAAAACTTAGTAATCGCTACATGGCCATATCCGAAAAACCAACACAAATTAATATTATATGTGGAAAGGAACATCAAGCCATAACTATAGAAAACAACTCACTATTATACGCCTATTCATGCGAATACAAGAAGCAAAAACCAATATAACTTACAAAACAAATCTCAAAACTATAGCTTTACCCTTAAATGACAGTCTAGAAGAGATACTAACAAAAATTAAAAACGCTCCAAAAATCATTAATAATGTACAATCGTATAGAATGCACTTCGAAGAAGAAGAGGAATCAGCTGTGATTTTCAAGCCATGCCGAGTCCGATTCCACAAAAGTCTTCTGAAGAAAACTTGAGAGACCAAATTCAATCTAAGAAGGGGGGAATGTCACAGGTGTAATTCAACTAATTATGCGATCAGATTCCAAGTATCTTATCATGAGCGACCACCTGGGTGGCATCCGATCACTTTACCCGTTCTCAGAGATATATGACCAACGTCTTTTCCCACTCCAACGAATCAAAATCCTCCTAAAATCCTCCTAAAATCATCCAAGTTAGTCTGAATAAGTCCAAACCAGGGCGAATATTAAAAGTCTATTGCTGCGAACCGCAAATACTATAAAGGGTTTACCATTTAATTATTGTATAAATTACTTTATTGTAAAAATAAAGAGCCTGATCTCCTATTTGGAGATCGACATTTTTTTTAAGTCACTTGTTGAATTTTTACGTGACACTGGCGATGCGTCTTGCACAGATCTTAGACCCGGCCACGGTCAAGCTCGTGGCTCCAGCCAGGATGGCGGAGCTGCGCGTGGTCGGGTTTAAAGTGTCCGTCGACAAGGAACAGTTGCGGGACGCCCTGGCGTTGGCCGCGGGATGTGCCAGTGCGGAGATGAAGGTCGAGGAGATCGGCACCTCCAGAAGCGGCCTTGGCTCGGCCTGGGTGCGTTGCCCATTGGCCGGAGCGCGCAAACTTTCCCAGGTAAGAAGGATCGCCCGGGGCTGGTCCACTGTAAGGGTCAAAGTCATCGAGAAGAGGCCATGTGTGAGAGTTTGGCCCCCTCGGCGATCGTGTACGCAATGCTGAGCGGTCAGGGGGAGTACCTTGCCTTCCCCTCCTTCTGCGAGCAAGTTATGCTTGCGAAGGAGCTGGCGGAGAGAGTCAGATTGCGACAGCGTCATCCGTCCAGAGTCCCGCACCGCGGGGCTTCGGTCGGTAGCCAACGAAAAGCTGTAGCATCAACGCCGCCCTAGGACGCCATAGGTATCGTCACGCCGAAGGAGTTTCTGGACCTCCTCGGACTTGCACGATGGCCCGTTGTCTGTGGCGTTAGGAGGCGTGATCTCTCCTGGTGGCCAAACCGACAGGAAGGGCTCCCCAGAGTACCCCGGCAGTAATTCGAAAGAGGCCCCGGGGCATTCCTGCCAAACGTCGGGATGGCCACCGTAGGGTTTTGGTCGGTTTGAGTCTGGCACTACCCCGTCGCCTTCCAGAGGGCGGCTGGGTGTCCGCGAGGATTTCCCCACGTAAAAAAAAAAAAAAGAAAAAAAGACCAGGTCCAAATCCCGACATTCGTAGTTTGATTCTTTCTCCACGATTCCTAAATGAGAAGAAACCAGCAGTACTCATCATCGACCTATCCAGCCGCAGTACTATCACCTAACTATCTACACAAATTCTTAGACAGAAAACCATTCTGTCAATAACCATTGAACAGGTTCTATTTGGTCTCATATCATCGCGAAGAAGCTGACAATGTTTCGCCGGGTATGAAATTGCACATTCTCTGGAGGCAACGGGCTATGCAACACACGTGTTAAGGCGAAAGATTATCCGAACTGGCTGTAGGCAACTCACCATAATGCTGACACCATTGCAATATAAATAGGAAAATAAGTTTCGTATTATCGGTTGATATCATGAAGCGGTGGACATTCACCGGTAGTGGAGCTGAACACAATCGTAGGCAATACCCGTATCAAAATGCAGAATACCAGAATTGCAAAAGAAAATGGCATATTACGAACGTTCGCAAGTCGAACAAGGAGACACTAACAGCAGACCAAGCGAAGGGGAGGAAACGCTGCCCACCGTGCATTTTTCTAAGTAAGGAGGACTAATATTCATTAATACTTGAAAAACAAAGAAGTCTAATAATTATTTAAGCAGTCAATTATATTTGGCGGTAATGATTTTGTTTAACGATTTCACATATTGTTTATACAAAACATCAAATTAAGAGTATATATTGAAAGCATCAAAAGATATAGGTAAAATTATAAACATTAAAGATAACTAAAGATAAATGACACGACTTGAACGTGAAGTCAAAAATTCATAATCCATTTTAATATTTTTTTACAGTGTGGTATCGTTCGATTATAACATAATTTATTCATAACTGATAGCGTAACTTTTTAATTAATTTTAAGACCACTAAATTGGTGTATTTTATTACATATTGTACTTTATAAAAGCAGAAATAGGGTCGCAATTAATTAGGGACAATTCCAAGTAAACAATAATCGATAATAAGAACAACAACAAAAAAGAAAACGCGTTGGTAAAGTAAAAAAGGGAGATCTGCCCGTTCGGTTGGCTAAGTGTAAAGAAAAGCAAAAAAAGCCAACACTACACGAAGTTCCCAAGCGCTCACCCATCTAAGTACTAACCGTGCCCCGAGCTGCTTGACTTTCGTGATCGGACGAGAACGAGTACTTTTTTTTTTTAATAACGCTTATTGCCCAGAAAATGAGTATTACATGTGTATGTTATTCACAATAAACAATGAATTTCGGTTCGGGGTTGTTTTAGGCAAAAGTACCGATACGTGACGGTACGACATAGCCATACAATATTTGTGTGTCGGGATTACATTATTTTTTTTTAGCGTTACAATTTATAAATTAGATTTAAGCCGCTGTAGAGCGGTGCTTATATATGATATTGTTTTTTCTCTTCTTATTTCTGTCCTGAAAACCTGGTCGTAAAAACAGGTCACTTCGATAGTCTACCGTATTTTGGGAATGGGTGGAGGAGGGAGGACGGAGTGGGGAAAGGAGGAGTGTCCGGTATAATTATTTACAATATTTACAATATTTACAATGTTTATAGTATATACACTATTTTACACGGCGGGGGATTTGAGATTTGCCGTTCTGAGGCTCTTTCTTTTGTTATTTACTATTTTTTTTTCTCTCGTTTTATGGTTTCGGTATCCATCAATATTTTTATATGTTTTTTCTATGATTGTCTTCTGTGTATTTTTGGGGAAGGGACATGTTGTATCTCCACCTAGGGTTTGAAGTCTGTTCGTTTAAATTTTCCTCGTATAGTATTGTTTTAATCCCTATTTTTCTTTTTATACGGTAGATCATTGGGATGTTGTTTTGGGCTTGGAGATAGTTTCTTTCATCTAGGTATAGGAACGCTTCCAGGGGGATGTAGCCTGTTGTCAGTGTGTTTTTGTAATATGCATCGTTTGGAAATAAGCAACCGAAGATTAGACTGTTTTCCGTTATCTTTGCAGCTTGCGCGAAGTGGTTTCTAGTTAGTTTTAAGATTTGGCAGTCGATGCGGTGGATGTTGGCTAAATCGTATATTCTTTTATTTTTGACGTATTTTCTGAATCCGCTGTGTTCGGATCTGTAAGTGCTCAAGCAAGCCCTGATGCATTTTCTTTCGAAAACGCGAATTTTTTCCATTTGATATATTGTACCAAATTGGGCAGCCGTATGTTAAGATTGGTCTGATTAGGATTTTTTCTTTGCTGTTGAGATGTTTGGAGTAGAATAGTCTTTTTGTTTTCCAAAATGCTTTGCTGGCTTTGGAGAGTTGAATTTCGATGTGTTGCTTGAAGTTTAATTTATCGACTATGTGTAATCCTAGGTATTTTACGCAATTTTTCTGAGGTATGGGCTCTCCTTCGTTTGCTTTTTGTTTTAGTTGGAAATTTTTACAGTGTTCTCTTTCTATTGGGCCTATTTCGCTTGATTTGGGTCTAAATAATATGGTTTCGCATTTGCTTGCATTGATTTTTAGTTTCCATGTATGGTAGTAATCGTTCATTTTTCAGAAAGTTCTTGAAGTTCTGTTCTTATTGTTTTGGTTTTGCGGCCTGTTACGTAGATGATTAAGTCATCTGCGAATGCTATGGAGCGTTTATGGGTGGATGTATTGAGATTAAAGAGATTTAGTAAGTCGCTATTGTAGATATTGAAAAGTAACGGAGAATTTACTGCTCCTTGTTGTAGACCGTTTTCTATGGAGAATTCTTTGTTTGGTGTGTGTAAACCGTCGGTCATTACGAACGTTTTGTTAGTTATCACGTCCCAGACTATTTTAATTAAGTCTTGCGAGAAGTTCTTCTTAATCATTTTGTATATAAGACCTGGGATCCGAACTGTGTCGAACGCTTTTTCGACGTCTATTAAGCAGGCGGCTACTCGTTGCTTTGCGTTAAGCGCCCAGCAGATGTCCGAAGTAAGTTTATTTATCGCGTGGATCGTGGAGTGTTTGTGCCGAAAGCCGAATTGCTTTTCTGGGATTATATCGTTTTTTGCGCAGAAGGAGGCTAGGGGGTGTTGTTTATGACTATTTCAAATACTTTGCTTATGTTGGGGAGGAGACTTGTAGGTCGTAGGTTTGCAGGTGATGAACCGTCTTTATTTTTTTTTTTTGTAATGGCTATTAATTTGGCTTTTTTCCATTTTCTGGGGAAATACGTGTTATTTAGCGCATTGTTAAAGAGTATAGTACCATTTTATTTTGTTGGGTAATCGTTTGAGCAAAATGTTTGGGATGTCGTCAAAGCCAGAAGATTTTTTATCGTTTAATTTAGAGAAGATGATTTTTAGTTGGTTGTAATTTGTAAAGTAATTTGTTTCTGGTTCAGGGTGTTTCGGGTTGTCCGCGGTGTTTTCGTTTGAGAATTTGCAGACTGTTTTATTTAGTGCTCTGTCTTGTTCTATTATATTTTTGAGCTTGTTTGTTTCGGCGATGACAATTCTGTTTAGTTGCTCTCGACCCATGTGATCGTTTTGTGTGTGCGTTTTGGAAAAAGTAGATGCCGATAATGTCTAATTTTTTAGTTGTTTTAGATATTACGAAGTTATCCTCGGAGTCTTTGTTGGTGTTGTGTATCGCTATACCTACTTTTTGGATGAGGGAGGCTTTTTCTGGGGGTAGTTTGAGAGGTAGTATGGGATTATGTTCCTTTGGTCTGAGAATTTGATTTATCTGCGGGTACATGCTGGCAGAGTCTTTTTTGCAGATATTTTCTATTTTGTTTGTCCAATATTGATTTATAGAGTTTGCAAATTCTTGTTTCAGTTGCAATTTTATTTTCTATAGTAGATACTTTAGGAATTCCAAGTTTTCTTGTTTGAATAGTTATATTTTATATTGTCCAATTTAGATAGTATGTAGCTTTTGTCTCGTTGTAGTTTTTTTATTTTGTTGTTGATATAGGGCTCGCAAGAATTTTTTTGTTTTAGGTTTGGTACGGATTCTAGAAGAGCGATTTGTATATGTTTTTCTATTTCGTCTATGAATGAGTCGATTTGTCTGTTTGTTAGGTTTACGTTGTAGTAGATCTTCAGGTCGCAGTTTTGTCCAAGTAGTTTTTGGAAATTTTTCCAGTCTGTCTTTTTGTAATTGAACCTGGGTGTTTCGGTCTGCGTTTCGAGTGTTAGGAAGTCGGATGTATTCTTGCTTATCTGAAATTCTATGGCGTTGTGGTTGCTGTCATAGTCTAGGGGTTTGAGTTTTTAGTCGCCCGTCTGCTAGGCATATGTCCAGGTATGAGCCTGCTTTTGGGTAAGAGGGTAGCTCGGAGCTGTAGAGGTTTGTTTTGTAGTGAATGCTTTTATTGTCTAGCCAGTTTCTAATGAAATATTGTTTAGTTCGTTTTTCCAGCTTGTATGTTTTGCATTAAGGTCGCCCGCTATTATATAGTAGTTTTCCTGTTTGTAGAGATGTAAAAGTTCAAAGAAACTGTTGAATTCGTCGTTAAATTCTTTTTGGTTCCCGTAGGTTGCGTAGGCTGCAGTGATAAATAGGTTTTCCTCATTGCTTATTTTTATTTTTATGATCGTCGTTTCTAAGACTTTGAAACTTGTTATTTTGTTGTTTTGGATTGTTTTGAATTTCAGAGGATTTGTTTTTTATGAGGATTGCCGTTCCTCCTCCTTGGCTAGGCGTTCTCGGTCTGTCGTGTCTTATCATAGAGTAGTTTTTGAAGTGTACTTTGCGTTTTTTTGTTCAATTTTGTTTCTGAGATGATTACAACGTCGGGGGTTTCTTTATTTATTAAGGTTAGCATACTCTATCCTTTTTGGTTTGAAATTATTGAGTTGGCATTTATTGAAATTATTTTCAAATATTTTAAGTTTAGCTTGTATGCATTTTGCTGTAATTGTTGGTTTAATGGATTTTAGTTAATCGTCGTCTNATACTATTGATAGTGCTGGAGATGGAGTCGATTCTTTCTTCGTGCTTTGAGAATGATTTTTTAAGTTCGATTAGTTGCATTTCTTGTTCGTTTAATGTTTTGAGAATACTTTTTTTTTTAAATCTTCGATAATGTTTATAATGTTTAGTTGGGGGGGGGGGGTGTTATCGGTTGGGATTGAGCTTTGCATCAGGTTCAGGTCTAAGTAAAAAGATTTCCGGTACCGGGAATCGAACCCGAGCCTCCTGGGTGAGAGCCAGGTATCCTAGCCACTAGACCATACCGGAGATTTGGAGAACGGGTACTTTCAACGCGGTATGAGCGTTGGCTGAAGTAATCAGTTTTGTTATTTCGTGTTATCGAATAGACAAAATATTTAAGAAAACATACATGTATGTATGAAGATAAATAGTATTTTTGGACGTGCATTCGGATATATAAAGTTTCTCCTGGCTTCGTTTCCCGGATAATGGATTGTGAAGTTCCGTCATGTAGATACACGTATACTTAAAAAGTAGCGAGTTAATTGGACGGAATTTCATAATCGATTTTCTGGAAAACCAAGTCTCGTGTCAAAAATTCTCACTTCATCCTCGACTTATTTTTGTATAGCAAAAATCAGACCCTTTCGACTTGCACCATCATAATACTCTAATTTTCTCGCCTACTTCAATTTCGAAACTATTGACTTTCACTGGATTGCGTATAACTATCAACAACAAAATACTAACATTCACAGACGATACGATTGTACTAGTCAGGTGACACCGTAGAACGGGTTCTTTGGTCTCTATTATAGTAACGCGGATAAATCGCCGACATACAGACAACGTCCGCGATAAAGCCCAAATGCCGACAAGCAGAAAGGATCGGAAAACTTGAATAGGGCTATGGCGGCACTCGACAACGAAATCTTCCGCCGATCCGGTATCACCGAAGCGCAAGAGCCGACAGGCCTAATGACCCATCGATATCCGTACGGTCCTTCCGCCGAATATTTGGGAGAAGGCGTAGGTAGCAACGGTGACGGACGCGTAACGAACGCGTGCGTAGTAGGGATATTGACGGATGACAAAAAGAAACGAATCGGATCAAGAAAAAAGTTAAGTTGTAACTGAGAGGAGAGAATCGTCAGTTGGAATCGAGAGTTGTACGTAAAGAGTCGAAAGCGAGAATTGTTAATAAATATAACGTTAAACACCACCAACTATTTCTTTGGCACCCTACACATCCTACACCAAAATAACCGCATTGCAGCCGTAGATCCTCGGTTAGCCACCGAAGAGTCAAAAGTCGTCAATCGAGAGTCGGTATATTACACTCTGTCCTAACATTCTTAACCGTCATTCTGTTGAATTCACATAATATACTCTGCCAGCATATCTAAAGTCTGAATTTTTCTTACCTTGCTCGTGAAACGTGTAAACCTAAGCGAAATCATTCGAACGACGCGAGGAAACGATCAATGATTTCTTAATTTCACTACTCGCCGTGCCTTCGACGTAACACAAGCACTCTAATCCAGAAACAGCAGTCATATTACTACCAGAGCAATTTAACCACATTACATTTACAATACGAAAACGGAAACCACCTAATATCCAATTGAATGGCACGTACA
>NC_057786.1:4547813-4558665 GCF_014825855.1 Bombus pyrosoma | reverse complement strand
ACAAAAGCTACATACTATCCAAAATAAACAATCTAAAACACAACTATTCTTACGATAAAATGAAATAAAGGCCAAATAATATAAAGAATATGTCTAAAAACGAGTCAGCTGGCATGTTCCCACAGACAAATCAAATTTTTAGGCCAAAACAACCAAACTCTATCCAATCTTTCAAACTGCCTCCGGAGAAAGCTCCTCTTCTCCAAGAAGCAGATATAACGATACAGAACATCAATAAAGACATGCAAGATAATTTCATAATATCTAAAACATCGGAAAAACTAGACGTTATCGGCACTCGCTTTTCCAAAACACACGCACACACACACAGAACGAACACATGAACAATTAAACAGAAGACAATTAATCAGAATTATTATCTCCGAAACAAATAAATTGAAAAATGAAATAGAACAAGACATATCGCTTAATAAGACAAGTCTTCATATCCTCCAATGAAAACACCTCGGACAATCCCAAACAAACAGACACAGAAATTATATACTTTAAAAATTATAACCAACTAAAAATAATTTCCTCTAAATGAAAAAATTTTCGATAATGTCCCAAATATTTTGCTCAAACGCTTGTTGCCCAACAAGATAAAATGGTATTACACAGTGCTGTTTAATAATTCTCTAAATAACACCTACTTGCCCAGAAAATGGAAAAAAGCTAAATTAATAGCCATCACAGAAAAATAAATAGAGACGCCTCTTCACCCTCAAACTTGCGACCTCTGTCTCCTAGCCAACATAAGTAAAGTATTCGAAATAGTACGAACAACCCCCTAGTCTCGTTACTCAATAAATATGATTACCCTATAGCGTTAATGTTATTGTTATCATTTCCGTAATAATAAAAAAAGACTTTTTACGTATTAATGATTTATTTAAACGTGAAGCCAAATATTGTTCGATTCAGACTTAATTTGAATAAATCGATTTTTTAAAGAAAATACGTATTTTCGTTTACCCGTCAATTTGACGAGTCCTCCTAGAGAGGTATATAAGAGGTCCGTAAACCTCACTAGGTCTAACAATTTAAATACAGTGAATCCTCACAGAGAAGAAATACCAAGTGAAAATGAAGTAATGCCTAAAAAACATTCACATTTTCTGCCGTCGTACCAAGGGCTCACGAGAAAAACGAGACGGCGGTGTAAACGATGTTATAAACGCATTTCTAGAATAAATGATACAGAGTATGCCGCGAATAAAGTCAAAAAAGTAACAATATATTGTAATTGATGCAAAGGCCTGCTTGCAGTCTATCTAACATGTTTCAAAAAATTGCATAAAAAAGTAAATAATTATGTCAAGTTTATAATATTAAATTGTTATGTTTTTACTGTTTATAATGTTGAGATAAAATAACAAACCTATTTTTTACAACGTATTTTGTGAAATACAAGTGTGACCACGCCGGTGTCAACGCGCGTAACACGTGCGTAGCGGGGATATCGAAAGATGACAAAAGGGAAGAAAACGGATTAAGAGAGAAGTTGTGATTAAACAGTCGTCAGTACGAATCGCGAGTCGAGAGTTATAAAGAAGCCGCTAGTTGAGTTAATAAAAGAGTAATTGTTAAATAAAACATCGAGTATTTCTTTGGCACTCTACACTTACTACATCTCAACTCTGTAGCAGGTTGGTGGAGTTTCTGGCTTGTGGAGTTTTAGTATGTGCACTTTGTGTCCGATTTTTCACTGCCATGAAAGGTCCTGGTGCTTTTTGCGATAGCAATTTTTTTTCTACTTCTCAATTCTCTTTATATAGTTTATGCGACCTCGTTTTGTATAATTTATTGTTTCTGTGTATCATAATATTCAGGAAAAATCACTCTATCATCTTCACTAGCACAGCTGACATCATTTAGTATTTCTAGAAATCAAAGAATTAGATATTAAATATCTCTTCAAATAATGAATATTGGTAAAAATGGCCGAGTATGAACCGGCTAACCTTCACTTTAGATCCATCAGACAAGATTTTATGAAAATGGATGACAAATCAACGACTATGACCTCTTCTACAAGACGTAACGATACAATCCGTTTATCTAAACGTGTTCAAGAGTGTTTACTCTTACTGATCGTTAAGTTGTTAAGAATTGTGGATCGTAATTGCCGAAATAAGTATGTCGGAACACTTACGTTACACGCAGAGATGATAATAAAATATTTATTTAATATGTGATTTACAAGATATTCATAGATATCTATTACACGTGTTTCAGCACTCTTCTAGTCTCACCTTTTTTCACCATGCATATGAAACACTGACATTCGTTTGTTCTACGAGACGCTGCGCACGCACATACTCACGCACGTATATGTGTATCACTATTGCGCGGCTGATCCGGCGCAGCACACAAAATTACATACATCTCACACACCTCCTTAATTTTTGTGCTACACATTAATTCCCTTTTAATTTGTTTTATTCACATAGATCGTAAATTCTCTTTTCAATTTTTACTTTAGAACTTGAACGATAATTTTACCTTTTGCGTAACTTATACTTCTTATAGACCAGTCAAACCATTTTTAGAAGTAATTTAAATTTTTCAAATTTATTTCTTCCTAGAGCCTTCCTTAAAATATCAGCTACATTATTTTCTGAATCTACTTCTATAACGTCAATTTCTTTACTTTCGTAACATTCATTTACATTGAATATATAACATCATCGCTCTCATACTTTACGTACAATTGTCATCTTTGGTTACGGGTGCTTATCTTAGCGTAAATTTATCGCCATACAGTAGCCGGGCACCCCTAGGGCCATAGGTTGGGGTTACGCCCAACCAGCGCACGAGGTACCTAGTACCATGCTACCTGGATTAGTTAGACCTGGCAGGGGCTGTCACTCGTCTCTGGTCGAAAGGGGCGATTTCTAAGCCCTACCGTCTCCCGGGACGGTTCCATTCGAGGGAGCCAATACCCCTTAAATCGGCCCTTTTTCCAGCATCTTGGCCATCAAACGCTGCCACCACGAGTCCAAACCCATAATTGGCCATGTGGTACCATCCGTGGTCATTGGTGCGATTATCGTGTGGATGTACGGTTACGTCACTGCCGGCCAGCGACCTGCTAACCGTGCTCGGCAGACCCAGATGAGACTCACTTAAGCGGAGGCGTCAAGGTACAAAGTACCCGGGAACTTATCTCGACAGTCTCACCCTTCGCATCAGGATCGTGGATGCGCTACTACCGAAGGTCACGTAGAGAGAGTGTAACCATACTTAAAAGCCTTACACTCCCGGCGACCTTCCCTGCGGTGTACATAGAGGACTCACGTAAGCGGGACGCTTGCCCTGACGGTCCTCCCTGGCTGCAGGAACGTGGGTTTGAGAGCCCCCATAGATTCACATAAACAAGTCCTCCCAGCGGGAATACTTTACGTACACAAAATAATCGCTCTGGCTTCTTCGAAATCCTAATTCTTTCATATAATCGACGAAACATTCGTACCAAGCCCTTCAACTTTCACGCAATCCACATAACGCTTTTAGTAATTTACATACCTTCCCGCTTCTTTCATCGTAACCTGCAAGTTGTTTCACAAATACTTCCGACTTTACAACTCCGTTTAGGAATGCTGTTTCTACATAAATTTGCATAATCATTAAACCATATTGACAACAGTAAACAACAGTAAGATAAAAGTAATTTCAACGTCTGCATTTTTCCTACTGGAGAGTATAAATCTTCCAGTATTCTTTCTGTCAGAAGCCTCGAAAAACTAGTCTCGCTTTCTTACAATTATCACATTTATTCGTATATATCCATTTCAAATAATATTTTCTTGTCTCTTGGTTTCTCTACTAATTGCCAAGTTCTATTTTTAATTAAATAATTCGTTTCTCGATCCATTACATCTTTCCATGAATCGCTCTCTTTTCCTCTTAAAACCTCTTCATAGGTTTTAGAAATTATCCGCGCTTACTACATTTATGTAAATGAAATATGAGCCCGTTTGACCGTATCTTTGAGGCTTCTTTTTGTCCCATTCTGATCTTCTCAAATTATTTCTTATATCATCAAGTGATATATTCTGATTCGTTACTTAAGTTTCTGTTCTTTTTTGTTTTAACCTTATCGACTTTTTCCTCATTTCTTGCACTTTCGTAAATTTTGTTTGATTCAGAGTGTTCGTCAAAACCTTTTCCCGATTCATCATCACGAAACGAACCTTTCTGGTTCTAATTTCGCAAATTCATTTCGTCTCAATCTACATACGTATACACGTACGTTTTCCATGATCGTGTCGAAGGATCTTAATTACTTTTTTTCTTTCCTCTCTCCAAATTTGCAACTTGGCACATGTAATCAAACGAAATCAAATATAAAGGAAACACAATAATTCCCGTGGAATTATCCCTGACATGTTTGCTGACAGAGAGGTGGGGTGGAATAGGAAAGAACGTTCTCCTCCAAGTGTGGGACTTTGTTGATGACGAACATGTCTTGAACCGAGCGGTTGCGTGTTTTCCAGCTCTCTCTGCTGCCCGCCTTGGATATTTAAATAGAGTATGCACTACATCATCGGGATCGTCGTTACAGCCTTATCAGTCGTTATCGACTGATTGTCTCTTATTAATTCTTTTTCGGTATATGTTGAAAATACCAAGCCTGATCAAAATTGGAAACGTCTGATGGTCAATGTCCCTTCTCATTGTTTTAAAGAGGCATGCATCTACAATTAACTTCACTCTTTGTTTCTTCATATAATTATAATCTGACATATAATTCTTCATTTTACATAATAACAACTACGCTTAATTCGTTGTATCGTACTCCAACTTCTTTTCCGTCAATGATTATTCTGATACGTATTCGGAATCGATAATAAAACACAATAAAGCAGCAAAAGTCTCAAATAAATATCAAGTGTTTAATGTTTCTTTTATATATTAATATTAGTATTTAAAAAAATATTTAGCGTTTAAATACACGAATAAGGGCGATAATTAATCTATTTTTGTTGAAGTACGCAGAGTCAATTCATATAGTTGTCATATTAATTATCGATCACCAAATCATTAATTTAGTCGCCGAAAATCGTACTGTCACGAAATCTGCTCTGCACATAAAGGTCTGCATTATTCGGTATTCTGATATATTTCTTACTAAAATGATATTCTCTTACTAAAAGTAAATATACAACCGTATATGTAAATATAAACGTAAATGTAAATATAAAATATAAATATTTATTAAGGTTTTTCTCCAGGAGGAGGAATTATTTGCGACCCATGGTTCCTTTAAGACTTCTCCTCAAACCTCTGTTTCTCGTCATGAGTAGAATACGTTGCCGTAATAAAAAAGACTCGTCTTAATCCTTTCTGATTATTGTAATAGGAAAAAAGCAGGTTTAAAAGAAGCACAATTTTCGAAATAGGGCACATAGCGTGAATCACGGAAATGAAATTGTTTCGATAGTTCAATAACTTTAAGAGTTTGATTATGAATATAATGCCGTTTCAAGGTTCTGGAGGACGATCAAACGTGTTGGTGTATATAGTGATAAGACGAGTTAATACTTAGTGTCGTCAAATGTATTTGAAATTATGCGTAGTACAGAGTTAGTCGTTGTTCGCTCCGTGTTTTTCAAGATGCGTATGCACGGTAATGAGTACGTTATTAATCGCTATAAGATTACTCGATACAAACTGATTAACTGATACGCTGCGAGAATGCTCCATATCGACTCGCTGTCTTAACGATCGTGTTCGTTTATTTACACTGATAGAGGCAGTTCCGGGAAATTTAAATTCAACTTTGGATGACGGTAGCACGTAGCGGCAACATTGTTTTACTAGGAGTTTGCTTATCCGTACGTTTTTGTACGTCAAGACCGTGTACATGTGCCGAGGCAAAACAACAACACGTCCTCTGACTCATGTCCCGGCTACAAGGTTTTGAAAGTTATTGACGAGTGCATGTTATACGAGTAGAGAAGTTTATAACCACAAACACGAATATGCGGAATAAAACTGGACACAGCTCTAATACTTTAGGACCGCATAAGGGCAGACAATAAATAAATACCGTAAAGAAACGAATATATTCGCTTTTCAAAATACGTATAATCTATCTGGCTAGATGGTCCGGAGCCAACATCGTCGTTAATAACATCGTAGTTGATACAACCCAGAAGAAGATGAAAAAATGATATGGACGATAAAATTGAATGATAATCTTTCTTTTTTAGGTTTCTAGTGTGATGTTATTATATTAATATTATTATCATTATTGTTTCAATATTATTATTAGTAACTCTTTATTTGAAAAAATGTATGTTTGAAACTCTTAATCTGTACATTTCTATTCTTCAATTAATGGGATCTGCTCTTGTAACAACCGCTTGTGCAAAAGCACGCACAGTAACCTTTATGGGTGTACCTGTTCGTTCAGCTATTGCTTCGTAACATATTGTTTACAATTTTTTAAAATGCGGAACGACAACGTTTCTATTTTAAACCGAAATGTAAACAGTACCGGTGTTAGTCTTCCCAAAACCATTACTTGAATTAGTTGTATGTTACATTATTATGACAAATTAACATGTGTCGAAATCACAGAACCGCAACAGAAGAACGGAAAATTACTATAAATTTACGTAATAAGTTAAAATTGCGTAATAAAATTTGTTATATCGCTAATTGACCTCGAGCCTGAACCACAGAGGCGACGTGGCGAAACATTAAAAATAAGTTCGAATACAATTACTTTCAAAGCAAAACAAAGACGCAATCGATCAATTAGTTTATGTAAACGTTAAAATCCTGAAACGCAACAAGGAGTAGTTGAAAAGGAACTTCATTTATCAAAATTTAATATTAGCGGAAATTCGGTCAAGGAAATTTATTCAGATACACAAAAAAATTTTTTCCGCAATGTATTCTAGTAATAGACAATAAATACGAATAGTTTGATCTTTAGTGAATAATTTTTTTTCTACAGGAATTACTCAATGCGACAAATACGAACATTCATAGAAATGAACTGCACCACAAGTCTCGTTTAATTCAAAAGCTATGTGATGACACATATAATTTTAATTACAACGTCCAGACAGTACTTTGCCTCTCCAAAATCTTCAATCTCGAACTCTTATCGCAACTGATCCTTTATCTCTTTAATCTAGTCTCGATTTTGCGAGGCAATTAACGCATCGTCAACGTATATAGATACTATCATGACAACTTTGTTCCTCCAGGCAAAATATACAAATCAATGTACGTGTGCGTTTCAATCTTCAGTCGATGCAGCTTATTGTCGTCTTTAATATGTCTAGCTTGCTTTAACCTCTTCGATACGGCTGAATTTTGCACGAAGCTGTTTCTTTGTACGGCAGAGTTTGACGCGAATTTCGCGTAAATGATACAGCGCTGCAATGTGTGACGGATAATGCTGTTCCCTACGCAAGCACATTGCAACCAAGTTTCTGATAACTAAATTATAATTTTTCCTAAAGATATGATATATATACTTTCACTTTAATAATTTACTTTACTAATTAATAATACAATTGAGTGTGATATATTTTAAAGCACGGTACGACATATAGATCCACGTCACAATTTTCACTCTCACGCGCGATAGAGTTTTCAATATGCTCCTCGTTTCCTATTTTGAAGCGACAGTCTGAGGTTGAAGATTCTAAAAAATTAGAAGGATACGGATCGGCATATTAAAAATCATCTAATAATAGTATATTTATTTTAACAAACTGGTGCATCAAAAACAAAGACTATATATTCTATCTGTATATTGTTAACACTGTTATAAAACGTTGTGAGAGCAAAAGAAGTGTGAAGCGAGACAAATGAAAAAGATCATTTAGTTGTAACGGGGAGCGTGTCACGTCGGAGACGCAAGAAATCACGAAACCGATAGATCGCCGGTGATCTCGCGTCGCAGTTCGAACGCTTCACGAATAAGGTGAAGAAATTGAACTTCGTATAAGATGATGGAATTTTTATTATATAAATCCAACAGAGGGAAGGTTCAAGGTGTTACAACAGAATAAGGTCTTGAGCTCTAATTTTGGAGGGATTTTATATTGAGGTTTCAGTTCCTTTGGAGCGGTTATCGTCGGATGTATATCAGAGGCGGCTATTCAGTTACTGTTCTGTTATTATTTCGATAGCTGTGGCATGCAGGATGTTTCGTCTACTTGATCACTGTTTCGGAGCGGGTAGCCTTCTTCAGCGTGTGACATTTCCCCCTTCTTAGATTCGCTTTGCTTCGTTGAAGCGTATGGTTCTGGTGGGTCATTTTCTGTAATGTGTTGGAAGGTGTCCGTCCCATGGGCTGATTGAAGAATTGGTGTTTTTAGGAATTACTCGACTTAGACATTCGAAAAGTTTACATTTATACAATATATATACTGTTCCTAGTCCTAGGGCTACGTATCCTAATATTTGCAATGTTTAAATGCCATATTCTCTGAGTGAATTTATACGTCATTCAAAGGCTATTGACTTGTGTTTGTAACGTACCGAGGTTGGCTTTATATTGATTAAAATTGTGAGTTACTTTTGGAGCTGTTTCTAATATTTCCTCTAGCGTTGGGATGTCCATTTCTTTGAAACTATGTGAACTATTCTTAATTTTGATTTCGTAAGAAATATTTTTACGTGTTTCTCCAATTTTCATGATATTACGGTCGTATGTGGTTATGCATCCAGGTTTGCTGCTAATTAAACTCGATTGTTTGATTTCTAGGATTTTATATGTTTTACATAATACTGCACATTGGTTTTCCAGTCGATATATTCGTCATAATAGTTCGGNCCTACGCAAGCACATTGCAACCAAGTTTCTGATAACTAAATTATAATTTTTCCTAAAGATACGATATATATACTTTCACTTTAATAATTTACTTTACTAATTAATAATACAATTGAGTGTGATATATTTTAAAGCACGGTACGACACATAGATCCACGTCACAATTTTCACTCTCACGCGCGATAGCGTTTTCAATATGCTCCTCGTTTCCTATTTTGAAGCGACATTTTGAGGTTGAAGATTCTAAAAAATTATAAGGATACGGATCGGCATGTTAAAAAGCATCTAATAATAGTATATTTATTCTAACGAACTGGTGCATCAAAAACAAAGACTATATATTCTATCTGTATATTGTTAACACTGTTATAAAACGTTGTGAGAGCAAAAGAAGTGTGAAGCGAGACAAATGAAAAAGATCATTTAGTTGAAACGGGGAGCGTGTCACGTCGGAGACGCGAGAAGTCACGAAACCGATAGATCGCCGGTGATCTCCTCGCGTCGCAGTTCGAACGCTTCACGAATAAGGTGAAGAAATTGAACTTCGTATAAGATGATGGAATTTTTATTATATAAATCCAACAGAGGGAAGGTTCAAGGTGTTACAACAGAATAAGGTCTTGAGCTCTAATTTTGGAGGGATTTTATATTGAGGTTTCAGTTCCTTTGGAGGGGTTATCGTCGGATGTATATCAGAGGCGGTTATTCAGTCACTGTTTTGTTATTGTTTCGATAGCTATGGCATGCAGGATGTTTTCGTCTACTTGATTACTATTTCGGAGCGGGTGGCCTTCTTCAGCGTGTGACATTTCCCCCTTCTTAGATTCGCTTTGCTTCGTTGAAGCGTATGGTTCTGGTGGGTCGTCTGATTTAAATGATCCCGTTATCTTCATTTTCTGTAATGTGTTGGAAAGTGACCGTCCCATGGGCTGATTGAAGAATTGGTGTTTTTAGGAATTACTCGACTTAGACATTCGAAAATTTTACATTTATACAATATATATACTGTTCCTAGTCCTAGGGCTACGTATCCTAATATTTGTAATGTTTAAATGCCATATTCTCTGAGTGAATTTATACGTCATTCAAAGGCTATTGACTTGTGTTTGTAACGTACCGAGGTTGGCTTTATATTGATTAAAATTGTGAGTTACTTTTGGAGCTGTTTCTAATATTTCCTCTAGCATTGGGATGTCCATTTCTTTGAAACTGTCTGAACTATTCTTAATTTTGATTTCGTAAGAAATATTTTTACGTGTTTCTCCAATTTTCATGATATTACGGTCGTATGTGGTTATACATCCAGGTTTGCTGCTAATTAAACTCGATTGTTTGATTTCTAGGATTTTATATGTTTTACATAATACTGCACATTGGTTTTCCAGTCGATATATTCGTCATAATAGTTCGGGGTTTCTAGATCGGATTGCGTTTCTTCATTGATGATAGGATACAATCGGGATAGAGTGTCTGCAGCTGTATTTTCTTCTCCTTTCTTGTATTCAATTTCATAATCATACTTCTCGAGCCTCAAGCGTCATCGCATGAGTCTCGACGAGGGATTCTTAACATTTTTTAACCATTTTAAAGCTCGATGATCACTTTGAATCTTAAATTTTCTGCCAAGTAGATATTGCCTTAGTCTTTTGATTGACCATACTATTGCTAGTAACTCTTTCTCGGTTGTGGAATAGTTTTTCTCAGGAGATTTCAGGGTTCGGAATATGTAACAGCATGGATGTCCGTCTTGGGAGAGTATTGCTCTTAATCCTTCGTTACTTGCGTCTGTTGCTAATGTGAATGTTTTTTCAAAGTCCGGGTATTGCAGTATAGGAGCTTCACAGAGCTTTTGTTTCAATATGTCAAATGCAAATTGTTGTTTATCAGTCTAGTGGAATGGAGTGTTTTTCTTTGCGAGGTCCGTCAGTGGTTTCGCGATTTTAGAAAAATTGCGTATATATTTTCCGTAGTACCCAACGAGTCCTAAGAATGATTTTATGTGAGTCACGGTTTTCGGTATTTTAAAGTCTTTCACGGCCCTAAATA
>NC_057786.1:4538040-4546868 GCF_014825855.1 Bombus pyrosoma | reverse complement strand
TACGTGGAATTGGTGATTCTTTTTGAGCATGTTCAGATTACAAATTTTGTCGGTGGTATGTTTGTCGTTTCCCATTAGGAAAGACTTTGGGCTGGAAGTTTGGACGTTCAGTGAAGCGTTTTCTTTTATTATACTTATTCCTGCTCCGGTGTCAATGAGAAATCTGGCTCTTCTTCCGTCTTTTCGTAGCAATAAGATTGATAATAATTTTCCGGTGGTGGTACAGTTGACTCTTGGAACGTTTCCTCTGGATTCTCCGCTGTTTGGTATACTCGAGGTGGGATTTTTCCTTGGCTGTCTAATGGAAAATTTCTAGAGTAGCACATCTCGGCTGTGTGTCGGATTCGCGAGCGTTTGGAACATTTTAATTTCATTCGGTTATCTGACGGTTGGCTAAAACGTCGTGGTTGTAAATCGGTAGCACTTCGTTCAGGTACGGGCGGAGTATTGTTAGATTGATTCTTTGATTGATTCTGACGGTGGGCAGCACGATTCGATTCTCGTAACCATTGTTCTTTATCGGCTGCTAATTGTTGGGCGAGGTTCAAGTTTTTTGATCGCTAGCTACTACTGTCTGTCCTATTTTGTGCCGTAAATTGAGTAAATACGTTTTTAATGCTTCGCGTTCTTCGATGTCCATGTCTACGCGTCGTTCAACCGGCGTGCCGTTTTCGTTTTGGACTGCGTAATTTAGTTCGTTGAGTTGTTGTCGGAATCTAGAGTCGAAAGATTGTACGGTTTCTGTCATTCCTTGTTTTAAAATTTTCAATTTATTCAATTCTCTGCAATTGGTAGCAGTGGTTGGAGCTGACACGTTTTGTCTTAAGCACGAATATAGGTCTTCAAACGAGTTGATCTTTAAGTATTTTATATTCCTTTTCGCGCTATCTGTTATCTTTTCTGTAAGTATGAGATCTAATAGGAAATCTCTGGCACTTGCCTTGTCGATAGTGCGTATGGCCTCTCCTGCTTGGAGGCCTTGTTCTTCTCCGCAGTAGTTTCCTTGTCTAGTCATAACGCGACTCATTCGTTGTCTTTGTGACGTGTTTCGTTCGTCGGTTTCGTCGTCTGTCATGGTATCGGCACCGGTTTCTAAGTGGGTGCTGATCTGTGCATGGTCGGTTTCAGTGTCGTGTTTCACTCCTATAGTTTCGGCAAGGTCGCGTATTTCCTTAGACCGGTTTCTATCACTAGTTTGTGTAAATTCTTTAATTTTGTTAATATTTTGCTCAGTGTTACTTCTAAAATTTCTAAACTCGTGAGTTAGACTTTGAAGTTGTTCGAGGATAGTAGCGATTAATTCGTTTTGTTTTGCCGTGTCAGTTGGATTCATCTTGATAGATATGATAGTTTCAGAAGAATCACTATCTTCAGAACGAATTCCGGGTTTACGGTTTCGATAATGTACGAACGTCAGCTTACCGAGATTCTTTGTAGATCCTTCTTTTGATCAAGGAGGTGACCGTGGTCCTTCGCTGTAGAATCCGTAGCGTTCCCGTTAAAGTTTCCTCTTGATGCGATGAATGGATCCTGGCAGGATCGCCAATTTTGTCACGTCGGGGACACGAGAAATCACTAAACCGATAGATCGCCTGTGATCTCGCGTCGCAGTTCGAACGTTTCACGAATAAGGTGAAGGAATTGAACTTTGTATAAGATGATGGAAATTTTATTGTATAAATCCAACAGAGTGACGATTCAAAGAATTATAACAGAATGAGGTTTCGAGCGGTAATTTTGGAGGGTTTTTACAGTGAGGTTTTAGTCCCTTTGGAGAGGTTATCGTCGGATCTATATCAGAGGCGGTTATTCAGTCACTGTTTTGTTATTGTTTCGATAGCTATGGCATGCAGGATGTTTTCGTCTACTTGATTACTATTTCGGAGCAGGTGGCCCTCTTGAGCGTGTGACACAATCGTCGTCCTGTTATTAGTTAGTGTGGAATGGCGGTATTCGTGCTGTCGAGTGCCGCCACAATTGTTTCATAATATCATCATAATCCTCTTTTTCGTAATGCCCCGCCACCGATGTCTATGGAAATTGGACTTGCACTACTTTCATAATCAGTCGCTACGCAATTTCTTTTATTGGCCAATTTTAAATTGAACAAAGCATTGGCATTTTTTAAGATATTAAATACTAACTAGTTATAAATAAAAAGTTTAGACTAAATTAATCAGAAATTATGCGATATCTCATCTATTTACCAAAATGGACTTTCACCGCTTTCAAAATAAACGGTTCATATATTTTTGTACTTTTCTTGCAAGCCTGCTTCGCACGAATAAACACTAGTTATAATTTTTTCTTCTTCTGTCAGTGCTCCATTAATTTTAAGCAATTTTTCTTTTAAATGCGATGTTTGTAAACGGGCAGCTATAAAACTGATGGTATTATTTCGTAAATTATTCCCGTTTCCTCCACATTTTACGATATATCGTGTTCGAGAAACTCGCTCACCTTTTACGAATTTCCGTCTAACGTGATTCGCCCCAGCTTAATCACAGATGCATTCCACAGAAATTAACATTCTAATTAAAAAGCTCTACTTCGAACAGCAATTTTTCCTCGCATTACATTTTCTAAATGTTCCGGTACAGTACACGCCGCCATAGCATACATCCCACCCCTGCGTCACATCCGAATATTTTAGCACGATTCAGCTGACAATCATTGACTAATTATAAGCTTGATGCAACCGGATATGTGCACACTGTATTATTTAAATTTCCCATTTGAATTGTCCATCTTGCGCGACGCAAAACCATTGTTTTCTTGTTCCGTGTTATTTGCCTCCTATATTTCTACTAAGCTGCTGTACATCTCTCAAAACCTTTTGTTTCGCGAGGAGTGGAAAGTGCTTTACGCATACCCAGCAACCGCTACTGTCGGACTCGGCTAGCTGGCACGACCATGCACGCTGAAATCTCTGGTATGCTATTGTCACGTAGAATTCAGGGTTGAATGATAAAAGAAGAGAATACCGAGTCGTAACCCAATTACTGAGCTCCTTTATTACAAATTCACCATTTACAAACAATAGACAGACACTGAACCGGAGAAAGGGCTGCGCAAGAACTGCCCGAGCTTGCTGATGTCTCGGCTTCAATATATTTTGGTTTGAGGATGTTGAGGGGTTTGGTGTAGGTTATGAATGTGGAGAAGTGTCCGAAGGTCGGGTGTCGATGTTTTATCTATGATGTAGACTAAGATGTGTCATAGCTTCTGTATAGGCTATGATGATAGGGCGGTGATGTGTCCAAGGGAGTCCGAAGCTCGGAGTCGATGTCCTATCTCTGATGTAGGTTGAGATGTGATTGACGTTACACCAGCGTGCGGATCTGGACCAGCTCAAATTATTATTTCATACTTGTACTTTCACTTCTGTATTTAAAATATATTTTTCTACCTTATAATCTATCCACGCGTCTCTCTCTTTATACATCTAACAACCTCAACGCACAATTTCTTAAAAAATTACACAGAAAGGTACTGGTCGGTCGCCATCGTTATCCGATCGTGATAAGCGAGCAATTTTGCGCGTAGCTTTCAACTCGCAGTTAACAACGAAGCAAATAACGGAAAAATCTAGTGTTAGTGCCAGATATCAAGAGGCTAAAATTGAAAAGGGAACTTTCGTTAACAACGAAACACAAAGTAGAACGTTTACGCTTTGCAAAAGAATGAATCCATTGGAAAAAGAAATGGAGAGAGGTGGTATTTTCAGACGAAAAATATTCGACTTGGATGGTCGATGGGTTCCAATATTATTTTCATGGCACAAGAAAAGAGACAATGTCGGCAATTCGACGACAAATGGGAGGAGGCATCGGTCATTTTGGCAAAACCAGTATCAAGTTCATCGTTGGGAGAACGAATAGTGTCCGATACATAAATTTAATCAAAGAACAAATAAATAATCATGCGGAACGCATTTCTTCACCTGATTACATCTTTCAACGAGATGATGCATCTGTGCACACATCGAGATTGGTCCATTCATACTTTAACGAAAGTAATATATCTATTTTGCCGTGGCCTGCACGCTCTCCGGACCTTAATATTATTGAAAATTGCCTGGCAGAACTTGTTCACGGCGTAATCGCGAATGGAAAGCAGTATTAACACGTACAAGAATTAAAAAATGCAATTCTACGCGAATGGGATACATTGAGTCAAAATTATATCCGGAAAGTATGTAAATCGATAGGAAATCGTACAATACAAGTAATAGAAAATAAAGGGGGATGTACCCATTGTTAAATAAGTATACACGTTTGTTAAGTAATTATTGCTAGTTACAATTTATGTTGATTATTATTTTCTCATTGTACATGTGCTATCATTTCGTTCTTAAAATAAACCAATTTTTTTTTTGTTACACACTAAACCTCATAAGATTTTTAATTATTTTCAATGAACCGCATATTCCGAGCTCATAATGTTTCGATATTACGCGTTACGGACGAAAAACTTTACACGCGTCATTGAGAAATTAAAGATAGCACACCTGGGCTATCTTTTTCGCGAGGAGTGTAGTAAGAGGAAAAACAGCGTTTTCCCGCTGGTTTTCTTTCTTACAATACGTTCGTTTTATTCTGTCGTGGAGCGTTCCGTGTCAGCCATTCCTTTTTCCCCTGACTGCCGATCAATAGGAACACGTTTTTCGCGGGCCAATAGGAACGCGTTCTTCGCGGGCCAATAACAATGCGTTTGTCGCGGGCCAATCAGCGCGTACCCATCGTTTGGCTGCCTACCGCGTGCGAGGTATACCACTGGTATAGTACCGTACGCATGCTTAGGACAAACTGATCAAAATGGCCGCCGCGTACCCGTTTCAACGTAGTACTCGTGAAGGATTAGTTTATTTAAATAATATTGTCGAATATATATTACATTTATATTGTACGTGTAAGAGCGAGGGAACGTAGAGCGAAACGCGTACAAGTATGTATCCTCTCCCTGGTATGTGTGTGAGCGTCGCACGATGCGCTAGGGAGAAAAAAGAACGATGCTTAATGCCCTAAGGAAAGAAATCTCGTGCCCTAGACACGTACTTCGGTGAGTAACCGCGAGGCGAACAAAGTTATGCGAATATTCCAGTAAAGTTATCTGTAATACCTCTCCAATTTCTCTCCATACCTCACCGAATATAAATAAATAGATAAATCAACCAATTAACGATATAATATGTAATTACTGCCACGTGTCTCCAGTGATGGTAAAGAATTTACGGCGAATGATTTCGCAGTGTCGCAGTTANCTAAGTATTTCTATGTAGGCACATTATGCCTGCCTCGTCTCCGCCGTCTTCTTAGTTCTCGTTTCTTTTGCTAAATTTATCTTGCTTTCATAATCTTTTTACACGGCTCCTTAAATGCGCCCAAGATTCCCCTCGTCCGATAACCTTTTCAATTATGTTTTTAGATGTAAGAATTCCTCCTACGCGATTTTCTAGTGCCGCTCTGCAGTACGCCTTGGACAATTGAACATGGCACATGCGTTTACGGTAGGTGTAAAAGATACCGTGTCCTGTTAAAAAGGACACTAAAAAGTGGAACCATCGTATACCGTTATACCGGAACCATTCTTCTCTCCATTCGTTTTCGGATTCTTCTTCAATCTTCTTAACCCCTAGAGTGCTATGGACGCATATATATATGTCGGAGATGGAAGGAGACTGGAGCCTCCCGTTTGGTACTATGGGAAAATCCCGTAATATTGTAATCTAGATTCTACTATAGCCTTAATTAAACAATTGTCATTCATTGTATTTGTTCGAGACTTGTGATAGTGGGATTGGGTTCGAGGTGACACAACTGGTCGCCGAACGTAGCCGCGGTCACGGGATGGACATTTCTCCTCGGAGATGTCAATATAATGGGACACACGTTGTATTAACAAACAAACTCCAAGCAGAGATTGCCTAGCAACGGCGATTGGAACCTTCTCGAAGCTTCGGACCAGTACATAACAAACAAACGCAATCGAAAAGGCAGGAAAGAATTCCATCAGTCTATTATTCGTGCGATCGCCTTGAAGAGTTACACATCGAGAAGTATATACAGAGCGTCCCATTAAACGTGTTTGCGTGTTGAAGTATTTTACGTTTAATAAAGAGTTATCCTGTTGACCGTGGATTCGTTATCGAACCTAGAATCATTGTCACTAGCATCTCCAGTATCTAATTACCACGGCTACTTGTCGATATTTGTAACAATCGTGTTTGCATTAGTCAATATCATCTCTATTGCATAACGACAAAGTCTAACCATAACGAAGGTTCGTTTCACGCCCCTTTAACCCCAACCCTAATCATAATGTTAATCCGACATATATATATTGTCAAATATATAATTTTTGTTAACTCTGTTAATTCAGTGTTAATCTCAACCAACCACCTCTGTCATCTTAACAAACACAGAGGAACGACTAATTCGCGGCGTCGATTTTCTGAATCGTAGCGAGAATTTACGCCTCCCGCTGATGCGCTTTCCTCGCGATCGCGTCTCTCCGCGAACGGTCGTAACACGCAAAGTACAGTTTCATACAGCATCACAGCTTAACTCTACACCTTTGGATCGGTAAATATCTGCAAGAAGAAAAACTTTATTTGACATTTTTGTGTCGTCTTCGCATGTAGAATAACTGTTTCGACCACTCGCGGGGAGACGCGATCGCAAGAAAACACGTCAACGGGAGTCGTAAATTCCCGTTACGATTAAATAATCGACGCCACGAAATGATCGATCCCCTGATTTCTGTTACGATAATAGGGGTGGTTCAACTGAAATTACACTGAATTAACAGGTATAGAATAGTGTTTATTACAACAACTTTATATAAGAACAATGGTTACTCCGATGCATATATCTGACTGATTTGAGGTATGAAACTCGTGTTGAATGAGTGAGAGCTTGAGAGACTGAACTCGACTAAGACTGTTGACTGCGACTAAGACTAAGACTGATTTTGGAGAGAGTGAGCAAATGAACTCGACTAAAACTAAGACTGCGACTAAGACTAAGACTAAGACTACGACTGTCGGGAGTATAACTGTTGATGACTGCTCGAGCGCCCGCTCGAGAGTATAACTGTTGAAGACTGCTTGAGCACCCGCTCGAGAATGTTGGACTGCCCTTAAGGTGTCTCGGAGGAAAGCTTGGTGTGGGTGTGCCCTTTGACTGATGAACGCGGATTCGTTGTTCACACTTTTCGTCCAGGAAGTGAGGGTAACGATCCGCGATGCTGATTGGTGATGACCCACTCTAATGAACAGAATATGCAGAAGATTCCTACCAACGTAGAGCGGGGGTGGATTTTGCTCCTGACGAAAGAAACAGTCTTTTCCGATGGACATGTGTTAGCTTTTCCCATCTGGTGACTGTCCGCTTTCTCCGTGATTCTTAAGAGCGCCTAATAAACTCAAGGACTTTTCCAAGACCCAGCCATAACCTGAAAATACTTCTAAAATTACAGAATTCTCTAGACATGCAATTGGACTGGCAAACATGTGTGGAGACAATGTAGCTAAAGACTAATGTCTTTATGGTGGGTCATTGGGTCTATTGAGAATCGGGATGGCTGTAGGTTGACTGTTGGCTGCCAGATAGCGAGGGCTGGCGTGCAGATGTCCCGCGCGACGTAACAATAACCTTCTCCTAATTGTCTGCTCATACCTAAGATTTAATTAATCAGATTTAGGTATATTTGACAAACTTTACTTAGAATTATCTCCTTTTCGTTAATACTAGTTAGTAGTAGTAAAATAATTTTTTTTATTGTTTGTTTTTTAATTTTACAATTTGTCCAGTGGGACATTAGGTAAAATGTTGTAACATGTGATTGAATAGCATGTGGATGGTTACCCCCAGCGGCGTGCCATCTTCGTGTTTGTTAGGTTATATCCTTTGTGAGATCTGCTGGGTGTTTCCTTTTTAGTCTTCTTTCTATGCTTGCGTTGATCGTTTCCGTAGCCAGCCGATTTGGGTGTGTTGTTATTCTTTCTCTGTATCTTTCCGCGCATCTATTAATCTCCTCCTTGACCGTTGGTATTTCTAGGTGCTTCCGAATATCCTCGTTTCTAACGTACCATGGGGCGTTTACTATTGTTCTCAAAATTTTTGATTGTAATGTCTCTATTTTGTTTATATGGCTCTTTGCTGCTGTCCCCCATAGTGATATTCCGTATGTCCAGATTGGTTTTATAATTGTTTTATATATTTTTAGTTTATTTTCTATGCTTAGTTTGGATTTTCGACTTGTTAGCCAGTGCATTTGTCTCCTTGTTGTCTGTATTTTGTCTGTTATTGATTTAATATGCTGTTTCCATGTGAGTTGTGTATCTATGTGGAATCCTAGGTATTTGACTTGTCTTGTTTGTTATATGTGCGTGCCGTTCAGTAGGATGTTTGGTGGCGTCTGTTTTCGCAATGTGAATGTAATATGGTTGCATTTGTTGGGGTTTGCTTTCATTTGTTTAGCTTGCAGCCACTTTTCTATTTTTGTGATGTGTTTTTGTAGTAATGTGACTGCTGTTTCTGGGTTAGTGTGCCTGACTAGTACAGCTGCGTCGTCCGCGAATGTCAGTATTTTGCTATTGGTAGATGTTGGTATGTTGGCCGTGTATAATTTTTTTTTTTTATTATATTGTTTATTTTTAATTTTACAATTTGTCCAGTGGGACATTAGGTAAAATGTTATAACATATGATTGAATAGCATGTGGATGGTTACCCCCAGCGGGGTGCCATCTTCGCGTTTTTTAGTTTATATCCTTTATGAGATCAGCTGGGTGTTTCCTTTTTAGTCTTCTTTCTATTCTTGCGT
>NC_057786.1:4530715-4533035 GCF_014825855.1 Bombus pyrosoma | reverse complement strand
CGATTGTTGCGATTCTTGCTATCAAAGCAATGATCAAAATGACACTTCGGATGTAACATTCCGAGATTACAGTGAATACTGATAATAAATCTGTCGTCTAGAGATACGTTCGGTTTCTTATCATACCAATATAAACTATTTTCGTTATTTGCCGTCAAATTCGAAGGGATCGAAGTACTACAGTACAACGGCTAAATTAATTTCTATCTATTAAAACTGATCTGTCTAAATATGAATCCCGTGAAGTGTCTTATTCTATCTCAATTGATTTCCTTCTTCTTTATTTACGTTACATACAATAATTATCGTAACATTTTTATTTTTTCTTCTTCATTATACATTAAATATTCTCCTTTGATAGCAATATACATTGAAATTAATATTCAATTTCTTATGTTATTTTATTTCTATCGCCTGAACTCATCAATATGCGATCTCGCGGATGGGACTCGTATGCGACTAGAATAATCCCAAACTGTTACGACCATTCGCGGAGAGACGCGATCGCGAAGAAATGTTCGTAAAATGAAGATAGTTTTATACACACCTTGATAATCGCCGTCGGGCTGTTGACTTAAACTCTTGTTTTAGAATAAATTTCCTAATTGCCATCATGTAAATTGCAATATACTTCTCCCAATCCAGATCCCGGAAATGTAGCACTGTCGTTCAACGCTTTTAGTACAAGAAAGTCCATTCGTGCAAGATGAAATCCTATCAATGTGAACAGCTTATTGCCATTTCTGAGAAGATTCATCATTCTGAAATATCATTTTTAATTTTTATTATAGATGAACACAAAGTCTATCCCAGAAAGATTGTCCTCGTTGTTCGAGGATCGATAGAATATTCACATTGGTTTACTATCTCGGGGCTTTAAAACACTCGGAATTACACTCGAAACGTTGTAAATATATCTATTAACTATGACTGAACAACCTCGGTACCATAGGGTATCGTTCAGTGACATTTCTATGCTACATTTTACCATAGCATCTATCATCGGACCCCACCTCCTAAATTGAAACACATACATTATTATTGATTACTAGAATTATACTTAGAGCACAGTTTATTATCATACGAATATCTCGGAAAATATTATGGAATTGACATAAATATTATATGTATCGCTATTTTTCTAAACTAATGATATATTGAGGTCGTCTATGTTTCTCTGCTCTTCTATTGTCCACGTTGCTTAGGTAATCTGAATCTTTTGAGACACTATAACAATCGAATTCCATTAGTTGAACAAAATTCGTAATAAATATTACTTAAAAGGGGATGCGTTACTCGTGCAGTTGTAAACTTTAACTTCACGATCACGATGAAGCGTGACATGCCACGCAGTACATATTATCGTGTCGACTACGAAATCAAGAGGCACCAAGTCCAAGCTTGTATCTCTCCTGGCCCATATTGCTGTTGCACATCCTCTGCTCACAAGCAGAAAGACATCTGGTAACATTAAATTGGTTTAGAAACTATTTGTGCTTTTGGATTACCAGAAATATGGCGCTAGATAGAGAGGAATGAATTGTCATCATTGTGAGGAATGACAAATTTAAATTATAATAATCATGATCTGGTGGAAAGCCTTTCATTTATCCACTTTTGGGAAATGTAAGGAGTATTGAACAATTACTATTAAAAAAGATCTATGAAAGTACCTGTAAATGCAGAAGTACCCTGTATCTAACCAGGGCATGGTTCCTTTAAAGAGACACCAATTATACTTGGCCGCACTATCGCAACTGGCAGATCTTTGCACTTGCTTGCTACAATCTGCTCTGCTAAATTCTTACTGAATGTGTATGTGTTTGGATAAGTTTTTAAAATCTTTTTCTCTATTTGGTTGATGGACGTTTTATCGAATTTGTCACACACATCGATCACCTCCGAAGGTTTCAAGCTCGTGTTGCAAGGTCAATAATTAATGAACATATCTTAACGCTATAATGACAAATATAATATTCGTAAGCCATGGAACAACGTTTGCGTATAACTTATTCTTACGTATAAACTTTTTCCCCAATCTCGTATAGATTCGCATTATTAAAAGCTGTGCTGACGTGGACGAAGCTAATCGGATGCCTCAGATCGTTCGAAAGTTCGACGACACGAGCAGTACCCTTCGTATTGACATTAACAGCCACGTGCAACGGCTCGTCGAATCTCGCAGTGGCCGCGACGTGAAACACTATGTTTACTTTCTCTAACAGTAGATTTCTATCTTCTCGCAAAAGACTTAAATCCGGCAGACTCACGTCACCTTTCACGGGGTAAACTTTGCTCGAAACCGAGGGATGTTTCGCTT
>NC_057786.1:4509521-4530683 GCF_014825855.1 Bombus pyrosoma | reverse complement strand
AATATTGAAAGAAACAATAATAATATTTACGAACGGGATCATCTATAATCTTCTTAAATCTTTGTTCCATCGTTTCGTTAGTTCTTGGGCGAATTAGTATGGAAATGGCAGCGACGCGTGGACACAGGCGGATCAGTTCTTCCATTACACCTACTCCCAGGAATCCGGTTGCTCCAGTCGCAAGGATCCCACTACCGGCATAGAATTCCTCCAGCGAATTCGTCTTATTCAGTCCTTCATTGCTCCCATTTTCATTCGTTTCTTCATTGATTGTATCCATATCTCAGGATCTTCACACTTTCAGTTCCAATGTTAGCCATAGATTGCAATTCCCGACAAACAGTAAGTGGAAACGTTTTGTGAATAATATACCATATTGGTTATAGTTGAGATTCGATTTTATAGATATTATATTTGCCATAGATTCCAGACAAACAGTATTTAGAAAAAGTAAAAGAATTATTAGACTTCACAGCCCAGAAGATATGCAATCCACAGATATTTAAAGGAACTGTCAATCAATTTTAATCTGTATTTGAATAAATGAAATTTCATACGAAAGTGATTGTTCCCACATCCGAACAGATTTGTCTCCCTGTTAGTTTTGATACCGGAGGGACTACTGTATTTCAGATTATCTGGTTGAAATTTGATTGGCACAGGAAACTAATGAATGTGATAATGTAAATGAGAACAGCGGTCAGTGAAATCAACCAACATTTAACACTTCTACATACTATGTGACACATATTATATCTATATTTTTATTATAATTGTCATATGCCCTGTAATTTTATTATGTACGTATGTATGTGTATATTTTTATGTATTATATCTGTCGTTATATACATATATATTTATATTGTTTTGTATATATGTGTAATATGTTTTTATATTATCATGCTTATGAATGTTATGTTGCATTGTGTTCTACGTCATTTAGTTTTGTAATTTGTTTTTTGTCTGATCTTTACAATACCAAGCCTTTTATAGCACAAGTTGTGATATAGAGATTTGATATATTTATATATAGTATACGAGAGAAGAAATTTATTAGAATCAACTAACAACAATTTTGTAAAAATACTGAACATAAAGTCCTTTTAACTCTTGAATGTCTATGAAACGATGTTTATGTTGTTATTCGAAAAGATATTTTGACGCAGCATCTAAATAACTAACAAGTATTATTATAAGGAATGTAATAAATATAACAAGAGAAATATATTTAATCAGGATGTAGAGTATTTTGCTCAAATTTAATAGAATAATTGCGTAAATACATACTCCCTCTACTACCATTTCATCGTTTTTTTTATATGTAATTAATATTACGTATGTATACTTCAGTTTGTTTACTAAAAACAAGGGATCTTACCATTTAAAATGTAAAATGCATAAAATATCTAGCATGGTTAATGTTGTCACCGCGAAGCGTATTTCAATTTTCATAAACGCGAGATTCGAATCAAAATTTAACAATAAGTGATGAAAAACAGATCCTAAACACAATTTTTGCCAAAAAATAACGGTTCTCTCGCGCAAGTATATTACGAAGGCGCATGTTTCGATTACCTCTATTGACTGGTTGCAAGTTATTGCAAAATCAAAATAATGAGCCATTTTACTGCGTAAAATGTAAAATACAAAATATTGAAGTATTCAGAAACTTTATTTAAACTATTGTAGTAATTAATGACCCGATGATATTTTTGATACATATGATATTGATAATAATGAAAGACATGAATGAAAACACAATCGAATACAGAATAACAAGGAATCGCCTGTTACCTGATGCTATTTCCACTGCGTAATGTTTACCAAACATTGAACAAAAGTACGACTTCACGATAGTGAATACCGATACGTCTGTCACAGTACTCTAACGATATTCGATGTGATACTATTCTAGATACTCATACTTTTAATAACATCACTCTACTACTGAAACTGGATAATGTCATGCATGAATGATTCGATTCACGTTTTTCATCTCCAAAGTCAAGGAAAAAATAGTCTTCAATGGTCATTAAACATGAAATATCGACCGCAGCTGACTTTCTATCATTGATTGCTCCTACTTTTGCATTTTAATGACATTTTCATTACACATAACATTTTATAGGTTAAGCTGAAGGTGAAAATAATTGAATTGCAAATTCCATCTCATACAACGAACGATCTTTTTTGCTGAGGTAAAAAAACATCAACGCACAATCAGCGAAGAAGATATTCATACAGTACTTAACTATAACTGTTACGTCGCGTGAAACGGTCCGCGCGACGTCTCTAGTTGCCTGGCCGCCAAGAGTCTGCACCGCTATTCAGACCTCCAATAAACCTAAGGACCCACTATAAACTTTGGCTTTTAGTTTACCTTTTGTCTTGGTATTCATAACTAACTACTATCGACCTTGAAGGAATCGTTGTTCCTGTAAGTGTTATCGGTTTACGGATGGTCCCTGGAACGGTCCTTACGTTTATTAGACGTTCGTACTAATTACGGAGAAAGCGAATATTTGGCTAACGGGAAGGCTGGTTTATCCCATGAACAAGATCACCCACGAGCCACGTTGGTAGGAGGCTTCTTCCTCCTATCTTCAGTTATTAACTTTGGCTATAACCAATGGGCATCGCGGATCGTTACCCTCACTTTCTTAACGAAAAGTGTGAACAACGAATCCGCGTCCTTAGTTCAAAAGGAACACCCACACCGAGCTTTCTTCCGCAATGCTACGAGAACGCACTTCACTGTTTTTACGATACGCGTACAGTCAACACATGACTTGCTCTCAACACGAGAGAGAGCAGTCACTACAGTTAAAAGAGTTCTAGTGCTTCTACGACATTCATATCTTCAATTGTCAGAGCCTTGTTCATACGAACATTCAATCCAACTCTATCGGACTTTCACACATCAACGAATCATCTACGATATTTGTGTTATAAGCAAGGGAGTAAATATAGTGTATTAAATTGTTGAAAATATATAGTTTATAACCTGTTAAACAGGTTAAAATTAACAAATATTACAAATTAATCACTTCTATTAGCCCACAAGAAATAAGGGGATCGATCTGTTCGTGGTGTCGATCCTTATAATCGTAAAGGGAATTTACGACTCCCGATGACGCGCTTCCTCGCGATCGTGTCTCCCCGCGACTGGTCGAAAATACAATAACAAAAATTAGAATTATAATGGAACATTGTTTAGTAAGAGATTTTTAGCAAATAAAAAATATATACATATTCTTAGAAATCTGCAAATTAATTTTCCAAAAAAGAAAAAGAAAAGGATTCGATACCAGTTCCTGTTGTGAAAATATTAATATCTAGCTAATGGTAAAAAATATATGTGTAACATATATTCGTGCAATTAGTGCCGAAGCGCAAGTATAAGATATATTTGAAACGCAATTTCATCCTGATGTATGCAAATCCAAAGCACAATATTACTAATACATTAGCGTGGATTCTGTATCATGTTTGGAAACACTTAAGAACAGCCCCGCAACATGAGCATTATTGAAAATATATAAATAAATTAAATAAAAATATAAATAAAGGTACCGACCCGGCATATTTCATCGCGAAATCATTTATAGAAGGCACTCTTTGAAAAATGGAAAAATAATTTAAATAGAGTACTCATCAATTTGATCAACTCAGTGTCACGATATTTGTAAGACATAAAGGAATCAAAAGAAAACATTACTAGCGGGAAAAGATCGCGGTTGGGCAGACTCTGATTTTAATAAAACTCGAGACGTAAACGTAAAATTGGCAAATATAATGCACATGTATCGATGATGGCATGTAATTCCATTCTGAATTAAATCTTTCGCATTATTGCATGTGGTTTTTCGCGAGTTCAATTCCTGGCATTTATCGATAATGTGTTATTGCATTGCTCTTATGGTCCGAAAGCATAATTGCAACTTAGGTAGCATCCAGTGGCACAAATTTTACCGTGTTGCATACATATTTGGAGTGCATGAACATGACAAATTTTATAAAATTGAAAGTTTTTCCTTGTATTCGCCGATGATTGATTGAACATCATATTTTATATAAACACATGATCGAAGGCGACGATTAATCTGTTCTACTTTAGGAATGTGTAGTGGATTTGATCTTCGATACGGATTTAAATGTCGTCATAATAATTTCTTGATCACCAAGTAGTTCACTTTGTCGCTGGAAATCGTTGTGTTGTTGAACCTTTTCTGCATGTAAAAGTCTTCTGTTCTCCTACACCTGTACCTGTATTCTGTATACCTACAATTCTGACACACCTACAATTTTCTGCTGCTTCATCGATAGTAGGTTGTTTATCTTAATAAAAGTGAATGTAAGTATGAACACAAAGGTAAATAGGAACATATAAATATAAACGTATTGCGAATAAAGTCAATTTAAGTAAAATTTTGATATTTTTTATCCACAGAAGTTTTTGAACAAATTATTTTCTACAAATCTTCAATGTATCGATACGAATGATTCTCTTTACACTTACTCTTGCACGTGCTAAGCTATGTCGCAATATTTTAATAAACTTTATGAACGATAAATCTGAGCGACCGCAGTTTTGAACGCGCGGGCAGAGCATGGAAAGTTGTAAGCTGGAAGAAAGCAAGCGACAAGAGGGTGAAATGCAGGCAGAGGCGAAATTTTATTTAATCACTCTATTATGTCGTACGAATAACAGAGAAAAGTAATTGGAGAATATCGTCAATTTCTGCTTACGCATGACTGGTCGCCTTACGGCGCGATGGTCGGAAAATGAAGAAGAGTTCCATCCTTATTTAATAACCACAAATCTAATTACAAATACATGCTCGTACTAACGTCAACAATATGTTACTTTATTCAAGATTACTGGTATCGCACCGTTCTTTTAAATTACATTTCTTCTTATACATACGTCGTGACAAAATGATGAAGAAAATCCCTTTCAAAATCCTTGAAATTATATTTAGAGAAATTCGTCCCCCTTTGTCTGAAACAAGTAACGTCGAATTGTAGAATAGCTACATCCTGTCCGATTTCGATGACTATTTAACATATTATCGGGAGTATGACTCTAAACAATTTCTTCCTGTATATGAAACTGTCGGATGGCAATAGTTTCCGAGATATTCACTTTATCGAATTATTGATACCATTCCTGTGAATTCTACCAATGTATAATTATATAGAATTGCACATCCGCTACTGAGTACGCGCTGGTATTTGTGACGCACTCATCTTTTGTTTATGCTATATACAACGTGTTCAATTACAAATGTAAAAGAACTTACGAGATGATTCTTGATGTTAAAATAGGACGAAAATCAAGAACGAAAGTATTGCGCTTTCGGCTCTATTTTTTAGTTATTGACAATTAAAAATCGGCCGAAATGTCACTGTCACAATGAAAATAGTAATGTTCACAGAAAAACTACATGTGCATTAAGTATTCTTAAGCTGCTACTGAATGTGGATGTACGTCGTTTTGCATAAATCAGAAACGATTTCCATACAAACTACGGATAACTAAATATTACAATATCCACACACATGCACATGCAATAAGAAATCAGGAAACAGGAAAAGAACTGCAAAAAAATGATTGGTACTTATACTCGAAGAACTAATTAAGGAATCGTTTTATAGAGTAACGTGTAATAATAAATGTTAATGTATAGCTAAATGAGGAATAAATGTTAATGTATAGCTAAATGAGGAATTGTATGTGTCGCATTGAATAGCTCTTTCACAATTTTCGCTTTTGTTGCCGAAATGATACTATCCTTGGAAGGCAGGTCTAAACATTTTTAAACACATCTAGTGAGCAGCCTGATCGGTGTTCTCATTTTTCCTTTGTATATCTTTTAATAGCGGTTGCCAACACATGTCAGATTTATGTGTTTAAGAGATCGCTTTTTCATTTTCGAAGTAGTTTCAGGTTGATAAAAGAAAGAAAGAAATATTGAAATGTTTATGCGTTATAGAGATTGTTTGCAGATCGCCGTGTCGTGTTTGTAGAAGCGGCAGTTAAGCAGACGCATCATTCGGATACAAAGTTGCTATGGGCATGCGTATACAGGCAAGATTTAATGTTGTAGAGACAGCAATTGTTTGTAAGTACCTCGGAAACTAAGGCGGAGCGGCGGTTATATGTACAGGAAAATGTTGCTTAGAATGTTGAATTTTACAACAAATATAAATATCGGCAAAATCGGCAGTGCAGCCCTGCTTATGAATATTTACAGAATATCGTTGTATCTTACAAAGCTGCAAATATTTCTAATTTGTTTGCGTAAGCAACACCATACGTCATTCTTCATTTTATAATCCCTTATTTACTATATATTCCATTTTTGTTTCTATAATTCAACGATATAAGAAAAATGTTTTCAGCCGGAGAACGATTTCCGTACGTTACTTTACTACATACTCTATGATAATTATGCTATATAATGTCCTAACTTGTACCAACTTATACTTACAAATGTAGGATAAATTATTCGGTTCTAAACTCTTCTATGTTTTTGACCTCCTCGTTAATGTACAAACGTTAGTAATGAAAAGAGTTAATATGCATATTTATATCATTGACTTGTACATCCACATATCATGGAGTTTTGCTCGAGCTGCCAAGCTAAACAGACGTTAGAAAATGTGCTCCAGTGAAAGTGCGACAAGCTGTGAATTTAGGTGAGGAAAACGACAACAAACACTGCCAAATGTTAAAGCTCCAAAATACAAGTGTTGCCTCAAATGACGACACGAGAGAATACTTGTGATGGTCAAATATATTTAAGATCGTTCTAAGTGCAGAGTTAATCGTCGTTCGCTCATTGCTACTAATTGTCGTTCGCTCGTTGCTACCAATTGTCGTTCGCTCAATGCCACTCGATATACGGATACTACGTAATGATTATTGAATATGAGGTGGTCGTCGGTGAAGGTGCCCACAAGAAATGCTCTTGATTTTCAGCAATACGTTTATTACATTTTTTTAACAATTAACAACAAATAACGATTAACAACGATTAATAACAAATAACGATTAACACTTAACAATCAAGAGTCAATAACCCGTTTCTAGTTGTATTTGCTTCGCATAACCTTTCGCACTTCGCAGCTCGGGGCCGAATGAATATCTCGTTCGAGGAGAAACAGATTCTTCCGTTAGTTGCCCATCGATATCCCTACTAGCACGCGTTTATTAGATGTACAGCGACGGTTGCCGCGTATGTGTTCTTCCGAGAATTCGGCGAAAGAAGCGTAGGGATATCGATGGTACATTGGCCACGCCGACGTTTTGACGGCGTTTTGACGGCATATCGGGAAGCCGACGAAAAGGAAAATCCCGTGGCAGGTGCCGCCACAAATACTCAGAGAGCATGTCCGTTTATTTATACTGGCCGGGGGAGTACCGAAAAGTTTGAATTCGTCTCCGGTTAACGGTTGCACGTAGCGGCGATATTGTTTTGTCCGAAGTTTGTTTATTATTACATTTCGTACGTCGAGACGGTGTCAATGACCCCCTTACTAGTGATAACGTTTTTTTTTTGTTTTGTTCGTAGTTCATTTACGAATTTCCTGGATAATTCTCAAGTCCAACGAACTCTAGTGCTTATCCGAAACCTGCCTGAAACCTGTCAAGAAATCGGACTCTCTTGCCCGCGCGTGTAACATATTTATTTCCTGAGTTCGCTTGTCTATCGCTTCGCTCGATTTGCTTTTTAAGTGGTATTATTATTACGTCGCAGTTTTCGCCGCTTTGCTGTCCGATATTTTCGTCAACCGGCATAATTCCTTAAATAATTCTGACTCGAATCCTTGATCAGTTGCTATTTCCGCTGGTACGCCAAAACGAGCTACCCACGTAGGAAGGAGGGCTGAAGCAACAGTTGACGCTTCCATATCGGCTATGGGTGTTGCTTCGGGCCATCGCGAGAAACGGTCGATATACGTTAGACAATATCGACAGCCTTTCGAATACTGCATCACGATGAGGTGAATAGGCCCTGATAGTTGTAGTTGCTGGTGTTACTCGGCTGCCTGTAGCAGACCGAGATAGGTTCGGCTGCAGGTGTAGATGACGCTGACGAGGCACTGCTGTATTTTCTTCTCATTTAAGAACCGTGGAAGAATCATCGGACTCCGGTCGCCGGCGGGATTTGAACCCGGGTCTCGCCTCCTCCCGGACATCGTGGACCGACCGGCCGGCAGAGGGCGTATCCCCGCTCGAGCACAGGCCTCGCAGTTGATGGTACCCCCGTCGGAGCGCTAGGATCTGGAGCTCGAACGGATGAGACGCCGCCAGGACAGTCGCCGACGCATCCTTACAATCCTGATGGCGGTCGTCCTATGAAGCCTCCTCAGCAAGAGTAGACTGCGTCGACTTTTCATCAGATCCTCTGCCCACACCGGAGCCCCGTACAGGACCCGAGAACGGATGACTCGCTCGTACAGTCGGCGCATTCCGACTTCTGCTCTTTAGGAATCAGGAGCTTAAAGTGCGGCCCGAACGCCCATTGACTGTCGATGGTGAGGCCCAAGTGTGTTCAAATCTACCTGCCGACGTTTTGAACACACCGACTGGGGATGTTACGTGCCTGGTGACCTTACATCGTTGATTTATTACATTAATTTATTTATTACAACATTTATTACAACACCGTGTTAGCAAATGTTCGCGATGTTGTTTTTCGTCTTCTGAAGCTATCAAGAGGCTGTCGAATTTTCTCTGGTCCAAAAACCGGTGGACGAGTTAGGTCCGGAAATTCGGCGAGAAGTTGGTGATACGTCGACTCACCGGCGATTGCTTTGATTGATACAGCCTCAGTTGTGGCCGTGTATCCTCTTGTTGACAAGTTTGTGGTTGTGTCAATGAAACGTTTCTTTCTTGCATCCACCAACAATTCGTAGTAGCTAAGGAAGTCCACGCCGATGATAGGCGTATTAAAATCCCCTACTGTAAAACGCCATTTTAGTGTTCATCTAGGTGTTATTTTTAATTTGTTTGCATTTAGTCCTTTTATAACTGTAAATTCAAGCGAGTCGGGAATTTTGTTTAGATCTGTCGGCCAGTATGTTGGCCTTCCTGTGGATAATATGTTGAGATTACTTGTTCTACTTTTATTATTATTATTATTATTTATTTTAGTCCGTGCCTCTCGGCTTTGGACGAACGTTCGATTTTTACAAAACATTATTGCACTTACCATATTCTTACCTCTAATCTAAAACTAATGCCTACAAAGTATTGCAACTTATAGTCATAAGTAGTCACACATTATTGCCACTTTGGTTTTTTTTGCTTCCTTGCTGTGCTACCTTCCTGTCATTCCACCCCGTCTTGTATTGCCTTTGCCCTTCTTTTCTCTTATTGCTCTTAAGTCCATTAGTCCTTCCCCGGTCTCATTCAATATTTTTCCATGTCCTTTGCTCCTCCTGTTATTTCACATTCTTCTATTACATGTCTCAGGTCCTCTTCTTCCCTCCCACATAATCTGCACCTTTTTTTCTCCCTCCTCTTTCCAATGTTCCTTCGCTTTGGTCTCGTTTCCACACTCGAATCTGGCTATAATTTTCCTGTCCTTCCACTTCATCCTCCCTTCCAACTACTTTGGCATCTCATCTTTGGTTATGTTCCTGTAGTATCTGTTGTATTTGGATTCCCTTATCCTTTTCCTTCTCTCTTCTGTTTCTCTCTTCCTTCTCTCTTCTGCAATTTGGTCTCTTGTCCAACTTTCTTGCTCTCCTCCTACTTCCCTCTGTGTCCCTCCGTTTCTCACCTCTTCTAGTTCCCTCTTTCTCCTTCTTGCTCTTTTCCCTTCCTGTCCGTTTCCCCAGTTTCTCTCTCTCTCTCCTTTATACACTCTTTTACCAGCTCCTTTTCCGATTCTAGAGTTCTTTCCTCATACCTTGCTGCTCTTTTTAACGCTTTTACCTTGATTTCTTCTATGTTGCACTCTTCTGTCAGTATGTAGTTTGGTGTTGTCCTGTCTAAACCTACGATCCATTTTACGTACCTTCTTTTTATCCTATCCACCGTTTCTTCCATGTTCCAAACCCATACCTCTGCTCCAAACAGCGCCACGCTCTCTACTAATGCTTCAAACATCTTCATTCTCCTCTTGTAGTCCTGTTTGAATATTCTTTCTCCCATGCTCCATGTTTTCTTCATTGCTATCATCGCTCTCCTTTACCAGTCTTGTATGTGCTTCTCATCGCTGCCGTTTTTCTACAGAGTTCCCCATCCACGTGTTACCCTTGCCTCGCACCAAACCGAAAGTCTGTTCTAATTTTATATTTATATAATACTTTTCTAGTGTCCTACCTCGAGGTGAATTTGACTATGTAAGTGTTGTTTGATATCGTTTCTAATTATCACTGCTGCCGCTCCGTGTGCTTTTCCTGAGGGGTGTTTGGTATTATAGATGTAATATGGTATTTTCATGTAGCTTTTTGGTGTGAAACCTATTTCTGAAACAAGTAATATGTCAATATTATTGTTATACAGAAATGTTTTACTTTTTGGGCCCGTTGTTGTAGACCATTGAAGTTCCAAGCTGCTATTTTCAGCGTGTCCATTTCAATTTTTTATTAAACATGTTTGTAAGTAATTGTAGCATGACTGTCATCTGTTGTGTTTGTTGTCTGAGTATTACGTTTTGCTCACTTATCATTTTTGTTAGCATTTCAGTGTTCTTGATAAAAAGAATTCGTCAAAAAGTTTATTTAAATAATTGTTATAGCACCTAGTGAATAAAGATATGTGGGATATAGTGCAAAGACCGTTGGGTAAAAATGTCATTGACTGTAAGTGGGTCCTTGTCGTCAAAAGGAATTCTGATAGATATAGGGCTAGGCTTGTGGCTCGGGGGTTCTGACAAAGGCCTGGGGTAGACTATTCGAAGACCTTCAGCCCAATCGTAAAACGTAGAACCCTGAGAATTCTACTTGCTCTGTGTGCTGACAATGAGTGGAGTTATGAACATATTGATGTAGAGTGTGCGTATCTCAACAGTCCCTAGGATGAGGACATATCCATGGAGCAACCTGAATTTTTTGAAGTTCCAAGGAAAGACAGGACTCAATATGTGTGTAAACTTAAGAAGAGTCTGTATGGACTGAAGCAAACTGGGAGAATGTGGTTCAAACATATTAATAATATTTTGAACGGTGTGAATCTGAACCCATGTATGAGTGACCCATGTGTATGTGAATGCTTCCAAAGATCTAACTGTAGCAGTGTATGTGGATGACATTCTTGCGTCAAACAGCGATTTGTATATTCAAAACTAGCATTAAGGGAAAACTAAACGTTAGGATGCTAGGTACTGACACTCAAATTTTGTCCGTCTATCTGAGTAAGCCAAACAGCAGTACTATCGTGTTTGACCAATTTGTGCAGATAGGCCAAATGCTGGATGACATTACTCATGAGACTGGAGTATCAACACCACTAGTTAAGGAATGCGAAGCTGGTTTTGGCATTGAGTGCGATGAACCCTTTGATAATAAGTTGTACGAATAGGCTGTTGGGCATATAATGTATGCCGCTAGTGTAAGCCGTCCTGATGTCGCATGTGCAATAGCTAAGCTAAGCAAAAGATACCTGCTAAAAATCGAAGATTTAAAGCTCATATACCAAGAGACAGGGCAAGATTTGAAGGTGCTCTGCGATTCAGATTTTACGGGTTGTTCAGTAGATAGAAAATCTAGGAGTGGGTATGTTTTCATACTTGCTGATGGTGCAATATCTTGATTATCAAAGAAACAACCCATTATATCTCAGTCAACATGTGAAGCAGAATTTGTAGTAACGCAGGAGGCAGCAAGAGTGGCTGTGTGAATATTCTTAGTGTTAAAAGAGTTGGGTCAATTGTAATATTGTCACCGCCCATGCAAACTTATCTAAAATATTGGAACTATTTTATTGTCCAAGGATGAGGTAGTTGCTGAGAGCTCTAAGCACGTTTAAGTCCGTTATTTCTACGATAAGAATTGCGTGCCAAAAGGTATATTAGATTATGCTTATGTGCCAAGTTCTGAGAATGTTGCTGATATTCTTATCAAAGGTTTAAATAGGGCCAAGACTCAATATTTTATCAAAGCTACTGGGCTTACAGAAACGATGATCAAAGGGGAGTGGAAAATATTAGGTTGGTATGATCACTAGTACCCACATGCAAAATTGGTAAGACCACAAACGACGCTCTTTTGATTTTGACACCCGACACGTGTGTTCATATGGCTGTATATGGTGGTGGAATAAAAAATATAAAAAATGAATCTGTGTGAATCAATTAAGAATCGAACTCCAAGAGTTATTCAATAACAATTATAAAGTAATACATTCTAACATAATATTACATAACGTAATGCGTTATAACGTTATTCTATATAACGAGATACGTTACAACGTTAAACTGTATAACGTAATACTGTATAACGTTATGCGTTATGACATTACAGTATATAACGTAATATGTTATAAAGTCAAACTATATAACGTAATAGGTTATAACGTTACGCTATGTAACGAAGTACAATATAACGCAATACGTTATAACGTAATGATATAGTTCCTAATACTATATAACGTCATTCGTTATAACGTAATATTATATAACTCCATATCATACAACGTAATACGTTATAGCGTCATACTATATATCGTAATACTATATATCTCAATACGATATTACGTTATACTATGCAACGTCATAACCTTAAACTATACAACGTAATACGCTATGGCGTTATAATATAAAACGTAATAACGCTACTCTATATATCATAATACTACATAACGTAATATGCTATAACGTAATACTATATAACGTTATAGTATATAACATAATACGTTATAACGTTAAAATCTATAACGTAATACTGCATAACGTCATACGATATGACATTGCACTATATAAAGTAATATCTTATAACGTCGAACTATATGACGCAATAGGATATAACGTTACACTATGTAACGAAATACACTATAACGCAATACGTTATAACGTAATGATATTATTCCTAATACTATATAACGTCATTCGTTATAACGTAATATTATATAACTCCATATCGTACAACGTAATACGTTATAACGTCATACTATATGTCGTAAACCATATATCGCAATACGTTATTACGTTATACTATGCAACATCACAACGTTACACTATATAACGTAATAAGTTATAACGTTATACTATAAAACATAATAACGCTACTCTATATATCATAATACTACATAACGTAATATGTTATAACGTAATACTATATAACGTTATTGTATATAACATAATACGTTATAACGTTAAAAACTATAACGTAAGACTGCATAACGTCATACGATATGACATTGCACTATATAACGTAATATCTTATAACGTCGAACTATATGACGCAATAGGTTATAACGTCACACTATGTAACGAAATACACTATAACGCAATACGTTATAACGTAATGATATTATTCCTAATACCATATAACGTCATGCGTTATATCGTAATATTATATAAATTAATATCTGTGGCGGCACTCGACAACACAAATACCGCGACTCGACACTACCTGCCAACGGACGACGGTAGCGCAGTGGTTAGCGCCTTAGGTTACGAACGTTCGGATCCCGGGATCGAATCCCGGCGACCGAAATCCGATTTTTCTTCCACGATTCTTAAATAGGGAGAAAAATACTGCAGCGGCATCTACAACCAGCAGCAACTAATACCATGGACCACACACACATACACAGCCACCTCATATCATACAACGTAATACGTTATAGCGTCATACTATATATCGCGAAACGTTATTACGTTATGCTATGAACCGATATAATGTTAAACCAACTAACGTAATACGTTATAACGTTATACCATAAAACGTAATAACGTTATACTATATATCATAATGCTACATAACGTAATACGTTATAACGTAATACTATATAACGTTATACTATATAACATAATACGTTATAACGTTGAACTATATAAGGTAATATTGTATAACGTTATACGTTATGACATTACATTGTATAACGTAATATGTTATAACGTCCAACTATATAACGCAATAGGTTATAACGTTACACTATGTAACGAAATACAATACAACACAATACGTTATAACGTAATGATATAATTCCTAATACTATATAACGTCATACGTTATAACGTAATATTATATAACTTAATATCATACAACGTAATACGTCATAGCATCATACTATATATCGTAGCACTACATATCGCAATACGTTATTACGTTATACTATGCAACGTCATAACGTTAAACTATATAACGTAATACGTTATAACGTGTAATACAGTAATTCCTAATACTATATAACGTCATACGTTATAACATAATATTATATAACTTAATATCATACAAAGTAGTACGTTACAGCGTCATACTATATATCGTAATACTATACATCGCAATACGTTATTACGTTATACTATGCAATGTCACAACGTTCAACTATATAGCGTTAATACGTTATAATGTTGTACTGTAAAACGTAATAACGTTGTAATATATATCATAATACTACATAACGTCATACGTTATAGCGTAATACTATATGACGTCATACTACATAACACAATACGTTATAACGTAGAACTATATAACGTAAATACTGTATAACGTTATACGTTATGACATTACACTGTATAACGTAATATGTTATAACGTCCAACTATATAACGCAATAGGTTATAACGTTATACTATGTAACGAAATACAATATAACGCAATGCGTTATAAGGTAATAATATAACTCCTAATACTATATAACGTCATACGTAATAACGTAATATCATGTAACTTAATANTCATACAACGTAGCACGTTAGAACGTCATACTATATATCGTAATATTATATATCGCAATACGTTATTACGTCATACTATGCTACGTCATAACGTTAAACTATATGACGTAATACGTTATAACGTTATATTATAAATCGTAATAACGTTATTCTATATATCATAATACTACGTAACGTAATACGTTATAACGTAATACTATATGACGTCATACTATATAACATAGTAAGTTATAACGTTAAACGTTATAACGTAATACTGTATAACGTTATACGTTATGACACACAATATAACGTAATATGTTATAACGTCAAACTGTATAACGCAATAGGTTATAACGTTATACTATGTAACGAAATACAATACAACACAATACGTTATAACGTAATGATATAATTCCTAATACTATATAACGTCATACGTTATAACGTAATATTATATAACTTAATATCATACAACGTAATACGTTATAGCATCATACTATATATTGTAGCACTACATATCGCAATACGTTATTACGTTATACTATGCAACGTCATAACGTTAAACTATATAACGTAATACGTTTTAACGTTATACTATAATTCCTAATACTATATAACGTCATACGTTATAACATAATATTATATAACTTAATATCATACAAAGTAGTACGTTACAGCGTCATACTATATATCGTAATACTATATATCGCAATACGTTATTACGTTATACTGTGCAACGTCACAACGTTCAACTATATAGCGTAATACGTTATAATGTTATACTGTAAAACGTAATAACGTTATAATATATATCATAATACTACATAACGTCATACGTTATAGCGTAATACTATATAATGTTATACTATATAACATAATACGTTATAACATTAAACTATATAACGTAATACTGTATAACGTTATACGTTATGACATTACACTGTATAACGTAATATGTTATAACGTCCAACTATATAACGCAATAGGTTATAACGTTATACTATGTAACGAAATACAATATAACGCAATGCGTTATAAGGTAATAATATAACTCCTAATACTATATAACGTCATACGTAATAACGTAATATCATGTAACTTAATANTCATACAACGTAGCACGTTAGAACGTCATACTATATATCGTAATATTATATATCGCAATACGTTATTACGTCATACTATGCTACGTCATAACGTTACACTATATAACGTAATACGTTATAATGTTATACTATAAAACGTAATAACGTTATTCCATATATTACAATACTACATAACGTAGTACGTTATAACGTAATACTATATAACGTTATACTATATAACATAATACGTTATAACGTAATACCATATAACGTTATACTATATAGCATAATACGTTATAACGTTAAACTATATAACGTAATATGTTATAGCGTCAAACTATATAACGCAATGGGTTACACCGTTATACTATGTAACGAAATACAATATAACGCAATGCGTTATAAGGTAATAATATAACTCCTAATACTATATAACGTCATACGTAATAACGTAATATCATGTAACTTAATATCATACAACGTAGCACGTTATAACGTAATATTATATAACTTAATATCATATAACGTAATACGTTATAACGTTATACTATATATTGCAATACGTTATTACTTTATAGTATGCAACGTCATAATGTTAAACTATATAACGTAATATGTTATAACGTCCAACTATATAACGCAATAGGTTATAACGTTATACTATGTAACGAAATACAATATAACGCAATGCGTTATAACGTAATGATATAACTCCTAATACTATATAACGTCATACGTTATAACGTAATATTATATTACTTAATATCATAGAACGTAAAACGTTATGACGTTATACTATATATCGTAATACTACATATTGCAATACGTTATTACGTTATACTATGCAACGTCATCACGTTAAACTCTATAACGTAATACGTTATAACGTAATATTATATAACGTTATACTATATAGCATAATACGTTATAACGTTATACTATAAAGCGTAATAACGTTATACTATATATCGTAATACTACATAACGTAATACGTTATAAAGTTTTACTAAATATCGTAATAGTATATGACGTAGTGCTATATAACGTAATACGTTACAACGTTATGGTGTATATCGCTATATTATAAATGGTAATATTAACGTAATACCTAATATCGTGGTTCTATATAACGTAATACTAAATAGCGTAATTCATTATAACTTTATACTATATATTATAATGCTATATAACGCAATACGTTATTACGTTATACTATGTAGCGTTATAACGTTAAACTGTACAACGTAACACGTTATAACGTTTTACAATATATCGTAATACTATAAAAGGTAATACGTCATAACGTTATTCTGTATAATGTAATACTGTATAACGTAATACGTTATAACGTTATACTATATAACGTGATACCATGTAACGTTATTATTTATTAGGTAATATGTTATAACATATTACTATATAAGGCAATAATATGTGAGGCAATACTATATATCGCAATACTATATAATTTAATACGTTATGAAGTAATACATTATAACGCATTATTATTTAATGTAATAATTTAAGACGTTATATTACTATATAACGTAATACGATATAACATTATACTGTATAATATACTGTATATTATGTTGTAACGTTATAGTTTATCATGTAATACGTTGCATGGTAATACTATATTACTTAATATTATATAACATAATTCATTATAAGGTAATACTTTATATCGTTATACTATGTAACATAATACATTCTAGAGTAACACATTACAACGTAATATTATATAACGTAATACTTTATAGCGTAATACTATATAACGTAATACTATGTAACATGGGTCTTATAATGTTGTACTATATTATGTAATGCGGTATATTGTAATACTATATAAAATAATACGCTATAACGTCATCCTATATGACTCGATACTTTATAACGTTATACTATATAACGTAATAATACGTTATAACGTTATACTGTAGTACGTAATTCCGTAAACGTAATACGTTATAACGCAATACAATTTAGCATAATACTATATATCGTAATACATTAGTACTTTATACCGTATAATGTAGTACCATACAACGTAATACATAATATCGACATAAAATATAAGGTAATATAAGGTTATTGGGGTGCAGAGCGTGAAAACTGCCAATCGAATACGCAGAGCTTCGTTCCACTGTTTGTTTAAATACTTGACTGGCAACTTCTTGAGAACTCTTGACACGCGACTCTTACTGATGACTGCTTACTGATAACTGCTGTGTGATCCGCTTGCTCCCCTTTGTCATTTTTCGATATCCACACTATGCCCATGTTCGTATCCGTATGCGATCTTGTTACCGTGCGCCATCCGCACATTACTTGTAGGAAGGGCAAAACGTAGTAACATATAACGAAATACAAAATAACGTAATACAGTATAACGAATATAAAATAACGTTATTCGTTACAGCGATATACTATATAACGTAATAAATTATAACGTAATGCTATATAACGAAGTACATTATAATGTAATACTATATAACGTAATACATTATAACGTAATACATTATAACGTTATACGATATGACGTACTACGTTAAACGTTATACTATATAACGTTACACTTTACAACGTAATACATTATAACAAAGTACTACATAACGTAATAAGTTATTAAGCTATACTATATAACGTAATACATCATAACGTTATACTATATAACGTAATACATTAGAACGTTTTGCGTGTATTAGAACCGATTGGCTCTACATATCCGGCGCAACCACGCTCTACAGACCATGCGTATAATGTACGTGTCAAGAATCAGGACGGTATACGGAAGTTAGCGCCAAACTGGACGTTCCTTGCATAACCTCCAGTCATATGCAATTTTTGTAACGGATCTCGCGTAACACGGAATTGCAAAAATTTCTTATTCGATGTCAATACCCAAGAGATCAAAACTAGTAAGAGAAAAAGACCTCTGTCTCAATTGTCTGTACAACGCACATTCCGTGAAAGAATGTGCATCTGGGAGTTATATGGTATGCCGTGAAAGACACTACAGTCTCCTGTATTCTAATACAAATAGATCATGGCAGCCAAATCACCCCAATCTAACATGTAAGTCATCTAAAATATTTCCGAATATCATTTTGGCAATGGCTGTCATAAACATCAGCCATCAAACCGGGAAAACGCCGCTAGATTCCTGCTCGCAGGCGAACTTTTTGACTAACGACATATGTAAGCGTCTAGAGCGCCAATCAAATAACGTCACAAATCAATCCGATGACTCGAGCGAAGTTTCACTCACGAGTCAGTGACTATGCGGCAGAAGTAACATTTTTGGTGGTCAACAAGGTCTCACAATCAGTTCCATCAGAAAATATGGATCGAGGCAAGTTAGATTTACCAGGGTATATTCCATTAGCCGATGCAGAGTTCCATCAAGAAGCGTACATCGACGGTCTCATTGAGGCTCAACTGTTTTCGGACCACCTTTGAGAAGGAAGGGTCAACTTAGCAGATAAACACATGCAATTACGGAACACAGAGTTCGGTTGGATCGTCGCGGGCGAGACGGTAACGAAGAAGCCACCGCACAAAGTAAACGAGGCGTACGATCGAAGTTCGCTTGGAGATAAGATTTAGGATTATGAAGGGAGTTGGGAGAATACCGATCAGTCGCATCATTCAACCTGGTTTCCCCACGACAAACTCGCTAGATATGATGGACCAGTGAAGTGTTTGAAGATTTCCAGCACGATGATACGTCCCAGGAACAAAGTAAAATTAAGGCTGGCCAATTCGGAACGCAACAGCCTCCTGACAATCGAGTCAAAGCAGGATAGTCCGTTTCATGCGGAACAAGAGGACGCTATTATGTCAAACGCGGCGACAATATCAAGAAACAGACCTAGAAACAATCCAACAATAAGTAAATACCGACATAGGATGTATGAATTAGGATGTCTACAAACGCCAGTAGGTGTAAAAATCCAATCAACAGCGTTCGATGGGGAGGATCTTGTCTTCCATGATTACTCTTTTGATTGATGGTCGTCTTGTCTAATTTGTCGCACATATCGATCATCTCCGAAGGTTTCAAGCACGTGCTGCAAAATCAATAACAAGTGAATATATTCTTCACGCTACAATTATAAACATAATATTCGTAAACGACGGAACAGCGTTTGCGTATAACTTATCCTCACGTATAAACTTTTTCCCCGATCTCGTGTAGATTCGCATTACTATAAGCTGTGCCAACGTGGACGAAGCTAATTCGGTGCCTTAGATCGTTCCAAAGTTCGATCACACGAGCAGTATCCTTCGTATTCACATTAACAGCCACGTGTAACGGCTCGTCGAATCTCACAGTGGTCGCGACGTGAAACACTATGTTTACTTTCTCTAACAACAGATTTCTATCTTCTCGCGAAAGACCTAAATCCGGCAGACTCACTTCACCTTTCACGGGGTAAACTTTGCTCAAAACCGAGGGATGTTTCGCTTTAATGTTATCGTAAATCTGAAAATGAAAATTCCAGAAATGAGAGTTGATCAATTTGGCTGCTGACAGGCTTAAACATTGAAGGAAACAAGTATTATATTTACGAACAGGATCATCTATAATCTTCTTAAATCGTTGTTCTATCGTTTCGTTAGTTTTTGGGCGAATTAGTATGAAAATGGCAGCAACGCGTGGACACACGCGCATCAGTTTTTCCAGTAGACCTACTCCCACGAATCCGGTTGCTCCAGTCACAAGGATCCCGCTACCGGCATAGAATTCCTCGAGCGAATTCGTCTTATTCAATCCTTCATTGGTCCCATTTTCATTCGTTTCTTTATTGATTGTATCCATGTCACAGGATCTTCACACTTTCAGTTCCAATATTTGCCATAGATTGAAATTCCCGACAAACAGTATGTAGAAGCGTTTTGTAAATAATATACCATATTGGTTATAGTTGAGATCTTTTTATATATTACCTTCTAATGAAATCTACGTAATTCAACAGTTATTGTTTCGTTTTACATGAATCAAATAATTGCGTTATGTCAACGATGCTTTCAGTGTGACGTACAAATATTTTTCTACATGGGAAGTCGTTCATCAAAAAAAGGAAAACGTTACAAGAGCTATGTGACTCAGTAAATACAATTTCTCATGCGACTGTACATTAATTTGTATTATTGCACACTACTCCATAACACGATATCGTAATCAATATTTCGAGTATAAGTTTGAACAATCTGTATGTAGTTTC
>NC_057786.1:4493818-4509021 GCF_014825855.1 Bombus pyrosoma | reverse complement strand
AACGAACTAAAACAATCATTAAAAACGCACATAGAAAGGATTGTCTCTTAGCCAAAAGGAGGCTCATACCTAGCCATACCTAGCCTTGCAGACACACGATTACAATTCCTAAATTTACGTCTAAGTAACAAATAGACTACGATAGAGAACATAACGCTCTCGTATATTTACTACCATACATGGAAATGGAAAATTAACGGGAACAAATGCGAAACCATACTGTTTAGACGGAAATTAGATAAACTGGGCGCACTAGAAAGAGAACACAGTAAAAAATTTCAATTAAGAGAAAAAACTAATGGAGGGTAACTCATGCCCCAGAAAAATTGTGAAAAGTACAATACTTAGGCGCAAATATAGACGATAAACAGCACATCGAAATTCAACTTACCAAAGCAAACAAAGCGTTCTGGAAAGCAAAATGATTGTTCTGCTCCAAACATCCGAACAGCAGAGTAAAAATCCTCTGTTACCAAGCTACCAACCTCTATGGCTGTCCAATCTGTTATTAATTAATGGACGAAAATTCGGGTATTTGAAAGAAAATGCATCAGGGCTTGAAAGAAAGTGCATACAGTTCCGAGCATAGTGACTTCAAAAAGTACGTTAAAAATAAAAAACTCTGCGATTTAGCCAACATACACCGCATCGATTGTCACATCCTGAAACTGGCAAGAAATCACTTCGCTCAGGCTGCAAAGATAAAAGTAAGTTTACCACAAACGAATTACACCACAAAAATATACTCAAGACAGGCTTTATCTGCCCAGAAATGTCTTTATACCTAGATGGAAAAAGGTACACTCGAAGATCAAAGCAATATGCCAATAATTTACCACATAACAAGAAAAGTGGCAACTAAAACAATACTTTACGAAGAAAATCTAAGGACAGTACGTCACCACTTCAACCAGTTCAACCTCTCCACTTGTAGAATAAATGTAAATATTATAAATATTGTGAATAAATCTAAATAATATCCCCCTTACCCTACCTTTCCATCTGTCCTTTAGCCACACAGGAATCAAAAGCAGGCTACCGATTTATTCTCTTTTGCGATCAGGTTTTCAGGACAGAAGAAGAAAGAAAAGACGATATCGTATAAAAGTACCGCTTTTGGGCTGCTTAAATCCGAGTATAAAGTGTAATGTTAAAAATGTAAGTCCGACACAAAATATTATATGGCTACGTCGTATCATCTTGTAACGGTACTTTTGCCAAAACCACTTTCCAATAGAAATTCCTTGTTTATTGAGAAGATACATATATAATATATATATTTCTCGGGCTATAAAATTGTATAATTGTTGTATATATAAAAAAAAGGTAGCGAAAGTGGTATAGCTTGAATTACTTTGTCACAAGTTCAAATTCTTCATGATCAATTAATCTTTTTTCTATTTTTTCTATTTCCTTTCTTTTTAAATTGTTTTTTATGGGTTTCTTTATAAGTTTAATTAATGATATTAATATGTTTTTTACTTTTTGATATTTTTTTCACTTTTTTTTACTAATTTTGTCTTCCTATTCTCTTGTTTCAAATTTACTGCGAATGTGTTATATTATTTACAACGTACAGAAAGGTAAATATATACAGAAACTCGAGAAACAAAAGTATTTTCGAACAAAGAGTCAAGACAAGAGGAAGAGTAACTCTTTTGTTCTTTTCACATGAGCTGAGAAAACACTTGTCACTTACCAAGGATATCTAATCATGTCTGTAGTAGTTATAGATAATGGCTGACGGATTAAAGAATGTATATCTATTGAATCTTCTCTTGTACACAAATCGTGTGATCTCTTTATAAAATTTTTTATTTGACGGAAAAGGAAAATGTCATAGGGTTGGAAATAGTGAGTACAATATGGTGGACTAATTTCTAATGTCGATGTACAATTTCCACCGTCATCTGTAAAAATGCTATTAAAGTAAGCAACGTCTGTTTGTCTACCCTATGAATCCAGAATTAACAGAAATTTATTCCTTCCACGATATAGATTGACTTAATAAATCTCAGATAATTAGTATTAATAAAAGCGGCGAAATATGGCTCGCCTTAGTTTTGTCCTACATTAGTTAGCAAAGATTTTATCAAACTAGATGACCCAAAAACTGCGACGTCTTCTTGTCGGAGAAAATTACAAAATTTATTTGACACGCAAATACGCCCTGTAATAAAATAGCTCGGGTATTTATTGGGAATATCGGAGGCCTCGCCAATTCCAATGACTTTGATATATGTCAAGGTTAACTTTCTGAACAACTATTCTCTACGCCATTTCTGTACGCTGTTTATGCTTCTTTTATAAGATGCAAATGATTAGCATTATTCTTGTTGAAACTCATCATTTTGAAATGTGTAACTTGATCGAAATAAAACAATTATTGACGATAACATTTCCCTTAATTAAGACGATATTTCAAGATTTTCAGTCATTTCAAGGTTATTGTTCGATCGTTCGCGAGGAGACGCGATCTCGAGGAAGTGCGTCAACGGCAGTCGTAAATTCCTGTTAAGTTACGATCCTCTATTTCGTTTAGGATAATAAAGACGGTTGAATTAATTATAACGCTAAGGTTATAATTTACTCTTTGTTCTAACAATTTGTAAATAAGATGCGTACGCTCGGTGCGTATATATGTGTCGGTTCTAGGTCCTAGGTTCAATAATAAATTCACGGTCAACGGGATAACAAAATGCGCTTTCTTCCAAGGTCCAAGTTGTACTCAACTTGCTTCTCTAAGGTACAAGTATTACTGAACTAATTCTTTGTTAATACATAGAATATGCACCGAGCGTAAAGACGCTATGTAACTCGCTAATGCGACCTCACGAGAGAATGACTTTCCGTAGCGATGCTGCTGCAGAGAAAAACTATGATGGGGTGTGTCGAAGGACACGAGATCATCGGATTCGTCGAGGAAAGCCATCGTTCAGAAAGAGAGGGAAATGGACGTTGCTGTTAATTGGTTAATTTCTATGTTGGTGGTTGAAGAAGGATGCTAGCCACCCTTGGGAGAGAGAGAGAGAGAGAGGGAGAATTCCTAAAGGAAACGTCGTACGTGAGAAAAGAAAATTTTTCGTATCTTTCCGCAGTAGGTGATAGATTTAGGGGCTGTCAAGACTAAGACTATTTATCAGTTTGAAGAACCTCAGCTAAATAAATTCTAGCTGGAAATATACTGTGAAGATGTATCTCACAAAGGATGTAACCTAACAAACACGAAGATGGTACCCCGCTGGGGGTAGCCACCCTCACGACAATCAAACAGCTAAAAAAAATTCACCAAATGTCCAAATTGGACAAATCGTGAATTGAAATTATTAAATAAAAAAAAATGACGTATCGACATCTGGTCATCATCTTGTCCGAAGAATGGGGTCTTTGTGTAGCGAGCCACGGGACTGAAACCGTTGGAGGGTTTACTGTCGCGTGCCGCTACAACTATATTTTTGTAAGGCTATACGATCACTCCATATCTTTGTTAGACAAAACGTTCATCACTTGACCGCGGCTACGTTCGGCGACTGGTTGTCGTCTCGAGCCCAAGCTCATTATCACAAATCTCGAGCAAATATAATCGGATTGAATGACTACAATTGCTTAATTACAGCTATGGTAGAATTTAGATTATAGTGTTAAGGGAGGTTTTCTCAAAGTTCCAAAGGGAAGACTCCGTTGTCCTTTCATCTCCGACATATATAATAATAATGTTTGGAATGTCTTGCTCTACCCGGAGCGTTGGAAAAGAAGATATCGCCTGATTCTGATCTAACACCTTTAATGACATTCTCATAAACTTTCTTTTGATCATAATTGAGATTCTTTCATTCGCTGATACCGTTTTAGTTAACTCATTAGTTAGCTCACTAATTAGTTAACTCACGATTGAAATTGTGTTTGACTGAACGTGATAAAACTGGCAAGACATAGTCCTTCAGTGCCGTATCTGCCATATTTAGAAATACAATAAATTCAGTAATAAAACCAAGTATTCGTTGTATATATCATATTAATGTCTTTCTGCGTATCCTATTATTAACATTCCTTCTCTTTCTGTCTTTTAATATCTTTAGCTGAATTTTCCTTGTGTTTCGACCAGAGTATCGACGAATCAGATAGTTGACTATAAACCAACACGATGCCAAACAGTTGCCTGAACTTCTGGGATGAGCCAAAGGTAATGGCTCCCTATAAAGTATGATCCCAGTTGTGCATCATCTTCGAATAATACCAGCATTTCTCAAACTGATTGTATAGACTGTAAAATGAGTATTAAAAGACTGTAAAAGAAGATAAATCTCCCGTCACATTTTTTTTATTTATTTATTTATTTAAATTTTACAATTTGTCCAGTAGGACATTTGGTAAAATATTATAGCTGTAAATGATAAAGTATAGTATGTGGATGGTTACTCCCGGCGGAACTCCATCTTCCAGGTTTTATTGTATTTCTATTGTGAGGTCTGCAGGATGCTTCTTCTTCAGTCTTCTTTCTATCATGGTTTTATTCGTTTCAGCAACCTGCTGATTTGGGTGTGTTACAAGTCTTTCTTTATACTTTTTTGTATATCTGGCGATTTCCTCTTTGACTGTTGGAATTTTTAAATCTTTTCCTAAGTCTTCATTTCTGATGTACCATGGAGCGTTAATTATTGTCCTTAAGACTTTTGCTTGCTCTGTTTCTATTTTATTTATGTGACTCATTGCTGCCATCCCCCATAGTGGGACTCTGTATGTCCAGATTGGTTTGATTATTGTTTTGTATATATTTAATTTACTCATTATGCTTAATTTACATTTTCTATTGGTTAACCAGTACATCTGTCCGTCACATTTAGCTACCGTTTTTAAATCTGGAAGTAGCGGATCCTTGAATTTCATGTTGCAATAAACGAAAATAATAACATTCCAAACTATTCGGATGTGCTGTGTATATATTCTAGCGAATGCAGGATCTCTCTTCACCTCGAGTTTTTCTGGTACATCCACGTCCTGTTTCCATATAATTCCAAAGCCGCTGTTAGAGTGGTTTTCGTGGGACACGTAAGTCTATCCGATACATTTTGTTTCGTAAGGTACATCCTTTGACAATTTTTCACATGCACGTTCAGACGAAAGACTGGTGGAGACCTATCGTGTACAAGAAAACAAAAAATTTGCCAAACAGCTTCTGAACGACCGATATATGTTCCAGATTTGTATCTCATAACTGCGTCATGCTGATCTTCAATCGTGAACATAGCCTGCTCGCTGCCCTTAGTTATATATTATATTATAAATTGTAGTTATATTGTAACGGCACAGGAGTCAAACTTTCCGACTTGCCCCCGAGCAGTATAAATAAACGGACGCGATCGCGAGCGACCGTTTTATTTATTACACAGTGTATCACACCGAGTATCTCAAGTATCTCCGAGTATCTTACGAGTATTTATCGAGCTACGCGACGAGCATTAACGAGTATTTATTCCGCGATTTTATTTGGCGATTTATATTTGGTACTAACGACTCACGTATACGGTTGTACATTAATTTATTACTTTAAATATATTCGACGCTTTCAATAACGCACAATCTCGTTCTTTAAACCTCACGAACAACCCTCCACAATATATTATATATTAAATATCACCTATTATGTATTATATATTATATATTATATTATATACTTAACAGCCTGAACAGAATTACATTAGGAGATCTCCGTCTGTATCGAGTGTAGCCATTTTCACCAGTTTGAGCGTCTTTGATTAATGGTCGAGGTTATCCCGGCTACAGCAGCTGTTCAACACGCAGGGAGTTTCGATTAAACACACTAAAATGACCGTACATAATGACTAATAACTCTTCAGTGTATCGTGAAAATACGCATCTTCTTCTGGGTCGGGAATTTTGACGCTTATGATGTTGTCTATTTGGTCCGGTAAGAGCCGACCCTGCATCCATAATCACAAATGAACGTAAGGCTCTCCTCGCTTCTGCCACTCTGCAGCAAACATATGGCACTTTACTGGACCAAAAGTATTAGCTTTCGTCAGAATATTCATAATCTTGTTAACTTTTAAGAAAAACTCGAGTTATTAACTGGAAGCGGTGATGAGCATTTTATCCTTGATACAAATTTTTTGTTATTTCAGCTCACTCTGGAGTATACGTAATTGTGATAAATAAGTTAGGTCTTCCATAGTTGCGTACGTAAGTCATGGCGTACTGTATATGTTCATGGATATATCATACTCCTCTTGTAAAGCTCGAAAGTAAGATAACCATCTTTCCGAGATTGGAGATTTGGCCACCGTTTTTACCAATGTAAAAGTTGAGTTTCTCTGTTTCGATTTTCGCGTACATGTCGACTAAGATCTGATTAACTTCTCAGGTACGATGCGCCACTATAGTGGCTCCGCTTACTCTACTGTCTCATTCGCTCGCCGTTTCAACTAAATGATGTTTTCATTTATCTTGCTTCACACTTTTTTTGTCTCCACGAAGTTCTATAACAATGTTAGCAATATACAGGCAGAATATATAGTCTTTGTTTTTGATACGCCCGTGTCAGGTATCGATTGTTGCTTTTCGTTAAAATAAATATATTATTATTAACACTAGGTTTACGGGACCCGTCAATTTGACGGATTTTAAACTTTAAAATGAAATATCCCCAAAACCATACCATTAATTTTAACCTTTTTGCATCGTGAATTAATCATTTCATCTAAAGAATTTATTCACACAATTATATTTTCCTAGGCTTTCTAATTTTTTAAATCTGTATGTAGTATACCTATCTCTACGAAACCCGTCAAATAGACGGGTTAGTTGATTTCATAAACAAACCGTTTCTCAAAAACAAAGTTATTGTAGACATTTCCCATTATTGCTTTCGCTTATTGTAAGTATTTGCAATAGGATAATTGAATTTGGGCACAATATTTTCTTTTTTTTTTTATCAATCCCCCTTTTGTAGCAATCATGAGTGAATCCAGGAGATATAATAAAATATTGAACAAAATTGTCAACATCAATGAAGATTGTTCTGAGGATACCTCCGAAGAAGAACAATATGATTTAGGCCAAAGCGAAGCTGACAGTGAAAGTTCTGAAAATACTGAAAGTTTGAGAGACAGAATGATCTTTGGATAGCGAAGAGGAGAACTTCTTGAAAGTGTGTCGTGATAAGAAAAGGATGCGTATTTTTTCTAGTTCTGACTCCGAGGATGAAAGGACCAGCATTCCAAGCACATCCAAAAATGTAATGGGTAAAATTGAAATTGCAATTGACGGGACACAGTGGATAAAACTAAAAGCAGGCGGATCTAGGGGTAGGACGCCCGTTCGTATGATATTCAAGGATATCGCAGGGCCTACTGGCTATGCCAAGAGAAATATTATGTCGGGTTGTGTAATTAGTGCTTTCGAATTGATAATTGACAGACACATAATGGAACCCAGAGAAGATTGCACCCAGAAGAAACCGAGGCGCATCGAGTTTTGAAAAAAGACGGACAATCACAGTTGCTGAGTTACGTAGTTTTCTAGAAATCCTATATGCCCGGGGCGCATATGAAGCGAAATCATTGAAAGCCTCCGAAAGATTACAAACAGATAAATTTGCGCTGATATCTGAAATATGGAACAGATTTATAAGCAATAGCCAGGCTTGTTACAAGCCGTGTGAAAATATCTCAATAGATGAACAATTATTTATCAACAACGAAAGCCCGATGCAGCTTTACGCAATATATGCCGAATAAGTCTCATAAATTTGGCATTAAGTTTTGGTTTGCAGTTGACGTCCAAACAAAATATATTTTGAATGGTTTCCCTTATATGGCGAAAGATGAAACTCGATGCTCGAGGGAAAAAAGGACAAGATGACTTTGTTTTCCTCAAATTCATATAAATCAGAAAACTGCACGCTTACTGTGTATAAAAGTAAAACCTAACGCTTCTAAGCACCAAACATACGGGTATACAAGTAGAAGACAATTATAAACGTGTTCCAGAAACCATTGCTTTTTATGATAAAACAAAATTTTGGACGTCGTTGACCAGATGGCACGCAAATATAGTATGAAAGCAGGGAGTTTCCGACGGCCCCTTCAAGTTTTTTTTCAATATTTTAGATTTGGCAGCGATAAACGCATGGATATTATGTAAAGAGTGCACCGGATCAAAACTATCCAGAAAGGAATTCATATTTTGTTTAGCCGAGGAATTAGCTGGAGAAAACAAGGAGAACATTTGCCAAAGATGAGACGCTTCATTTCTGTCACTTTCAACGTCAGAAGTGCGGAAAAGTCGTCAAGTGGGCTACTGCAAAAAAAATAGAAGCAGTAATTGTTGCATATATTGCAAAAAAGATGGTATGCGGAAAATACACAAACAAAATTCAGTATATTTGTAAAAAATGTACTCAATAAATATGATTACCTTATAGCGTTAATGTTATTGTTATCATTTCCGTGATAATAAAAAAAAAGACTTTTTACATATTAATAATTTATTTAAACGCGAAGCCAAATATTGTTCGATTCAGACTTAATTTGAATAAATCGATTTTTTAAAGAAAATACGTATTTTCGTTTACCCGTCAATTTGACGAGTCCTCGTAGAGAGGTATATAAGAGGTCCGTAAACCTCACTAGGTTTAACAATTTAAATACAGTGAATCCTCACAGAAAAGAAATACCAAGTGAAAATGAAGTAATGCCTAAAAAACATTCACATTTTCTGCCGTCGTACCAAGGGCCCAAGAAAAACGAGACGGCGGTGTAAACAATGTTATAAACGCATTTCTAGAATAAATGATACAGAGTATGCCGCGAATAAAGTCAAAAAAGTAACAATATATTGTAATTGATGCAAAGGCCTGCTTGCAGTCTGTCTAACATGTTTCAAAAAATTGCATAAAAAAGTAAATAATTATGTCAAGTTTATAATATTGAATTGTTATGTTTTTACTGTTTATAATGTTGAGATAAAATAACAAACCTATTTTGTACAACGTATTTTGTGAAATACAAGTGTGACCACGCCGGTGTCAACGCGCGTAACACGTGCGTAGCGGGGATATCGAAAGATGACAAAAGGGAAGAAAACGGATTAAGAGAGAAGTTGTGATTAAACAGTCGTCAGTACGAATCGCGAGTCGAGAGTTATAAAGAAACCGCTAGTTGAGTTAATAAAAGAGTAATTGTTAAATAAAACATCGAGTATTTCTTTGGCACTCTACACTTACTACATCTCAACTCTGTAGCAGGTTGGTGGAGTTTCTGGCTTGTGGAGTTTTAATATGTGCACTTTGTGTCCGATTTTTCACTGCCATGAAAGGTCCTGGTGCTTTTTGCGATAGCAATTTTTTTTCTACTTCTCAATTCTCTTTATATAGTTTATGCGACCTCGTTTTGTATAATTTATTGTTTCTGTGTATCATAATATTCAGGAAAAATCACTCTATCATCTTCACTAGCACAGCTGTCATCATCATTTACATTTAGCACAGCTGACATCATTTAGTATTTCTAGAAATCAAAGAATTAGATATTAAATATCTCTTCAAATAATGAATATTGGTAAAAATGGCCGAGTATGGACCGGCTAACCTTCACTTTAGATTCATCAGACAAGATTTTATGAAAATGGATGACAAATCAACGACTATGACCTCTTCTACAAGATGTAACGATACAATCCGTTTATCTAAACGTGCTCAAGAGTGTTTACTCTTACTGATCGTTAAGTTGTTAAGAATTGTGGATCGTAATTGCCGAAATAAGTATGTAGGAACACTTACGTTACACGCAGAGATGATAATAAAATATTTATTTAATATGTGATTTACAAGATATTCATAGATATCTATTACACGTGTTTCAGCACTCTTCTAGTCTCACATTTTTTCACCATGCATATGAAACACTGACATTCGTTTATTCTACGAGACGCTGCGCACGCACATACTCACGCACGTATGTGTGTATCACTATTGCGCGGCTGATCCGGTGCAGCACACAAAATTACATACATCTCACACACCTCCTTAATTTTTGTGCTACACATTAATTCCCTTTTAATTTGTTTTATTCACATAGATCGTAAATTCTCTTTTCAATTTTTACTTTAGAACTTGAACGATAATTTTACCTTTTGCGTAACTTATACTTCTTATAGACCAGTCAAACCATTTTTAGAAGTAATTTAAATTTTTCAAATTTATTTCTTCCTAGAGCCTTCCTTAAAATATCAGCTATATTATTTTCTGAATCTACTTTTATAACGTCAATTTCTTTACTTTCGTAACATTCATTTACAAAATGGAAATGAACTTCAATGTACTTGGAATTTTTCGTCGAGTTTCCAAATTTGCATATCGCAATAGCTCTAGAATTGTCTTTGTAAATTTCTATTGGTCTCTCGATCATTATTTTAAAGTCCTTCAACAATTTCGTTACAAATTTAATTTCGCTCACTGCTTCAGACAAAGCTACATACTCGGCGGCTGTTGATGATTTTGTCACGATACTTTGCTTCCTGGATTTCCAGTTTATTACGTTTCCGAAAAATCTTATTACGAATCCCGTAGTGGATTTTCTATGTCCTTTATCCCCAACCCAGTCAGCGTCAACGAAATAATCCATAACTTTAGCATTTAAGTTTCTTTCGTAAGTTAATTTAAATTTTCTAGTCAGATATAGGTATTTTAGAATTCTTAATGCATATTTATAACGGATCTCGTCGTAACTGTTTTGGAATCGACTTAAATAATAAATTATTTATTTAGCGTAAACGCTATACCTAACGTTCACACTTGTTCCAGTACTAATATATAATAGAGTTCCTATGAGATTTCTATATCACATCGTCTGAGGCTGATTGTGCGGGTTCTAAACTTAAGTTTTGTTCCATCGGTGTACAATACGGATTAATATTTTCAATACTATATCGACTCGCTAATGACTTTATATAATTACTTTGGTCTAGTTTCATTTCTCATTTCATATAATCATATTCAATGTTAATTTCTAAGTAAGTCTTTACTTCACTCAAGCTTTTCGTCGCAAATTAGTTTGACAACTTGTTTTTAACCTCATTGATTTTTCTTTCATATTTTCCACATATCAATAAATCGTGTACGAATAGAATTGAATATATAACATCATCGCTCTCATACTTTACCTACAATTGTCATCTTTGGCTACGGGTAAGCACCTTAGCGTAAATTTATCGCCATACAGTAGCCGGGCACCCCTAGGGCCATAGGTTGGGGTTACGCCCAACCAGCGCACGAGGTACCCAGTACCATGCTACCTGTATTAGTTAGACCTGGCAGGGTCTGTCACTCGTCTCTGGTCGAAAGGGGCGATTTCTAAGCCCTACCGTCTCCCGGGACGGTTCCATTCGAGGGAGCCAATACCCCTTAAATCGGCCCTTTTTCCAGCATCTTGGCCATCAAACGCTGCCACCACGAGTCCAAACCCATAATTGGCCATGTGGTACCATCCGTAGTCATTGGTGCGATTATCGTGTGGATGTACGGCTACGTCACTGCCGGCCAGCGACCTGCTAACCGTGCTCGGCAGACCCAGGTGAGACTGAAGTAAGCGGGGGCCTGAAGGTACAAAGTACACGGGAACTTATCCCGACAGTCTCACCCTTCGCATCAGGATCGTGGATGCGCTACTACCGAAGGTCACGTAGAGAGAGTGTAACCATACTTAAAAGCCTTACACTCCCGGCGACCTTCCCTGCGGTGTACATAGAGGACTCACGTAAGCGGGACGCTTGCCCTGACGGTCCTCCCTGGCTGCAGGAACATGGGTTTGACAGCCCCCATAGATTCACATAAACAAGTCCTCCCTGCGGGAATACTTTACGTACACAAAATAATCGCTCTGGCTTCTTCGAAATCCTAATTCTTTCATATAATCGACGAAACATTCGTACCAAGCCCTTCAACTTTCACGCAATCCACATAACGCTTTTAGTAATTTACATACTTTCCCGCTTCTGTCATCGTAACCTGCAAGTTGTTTACAAATACTTCCGACTTTACAACTCCGTTGAGGAATGCTGCTTCTACATAAATTTGCATAATCATTAAACTATATTGACAACAGTAAACAACAGTAAGATAAAAGTAATTTCAAGGTTTGCATTTTTCCTACTGGAGAGTATAAATCTTCCAGTACTTCTTTCTGTTAGAAGCCTCGAACAACTAGTCTCGCTTTCTTACAATTATCACATTTATTCGTATATATCCATTTCAAATCTAATATTTTCTTGTCTCTTGGTTTCTCTACTAATTGCCAAGTTCTATTTTTAATTAAACAATTCGTTTCTCGATCCATTACATCTTTCCATGAATCGCTCTCTTTTCCTCTTAAAACCTCTTCATAGGTTTTAGAAATTATCCGCGCTTACTACATTTATGTAAATGAAATATGAGCCCGTTTGACCGTATCTTTGAGACTTCTTTCTTTCCCATTCTGATCTTCTCAAATTATTTCCTATATCATCAAGTTTCCCTTCTGCTTCGTTACTTAAGTTTCTGTTCTTTTTTATTTTAACCTTTTCGACTTTTTCCTCATTTCTTGTACTTTCGTAAATTTTGTTTGATTCAGAGTGTTCGTCAAAACCTTTTCCCGATTCATCATCCGATTCATCTTCTTATTTAAATCCTACTAAATTCTCATTTTCACCTATAAACTCTACGTGTCTTGCGATTATAATTTTGTTATTCACTAAAATTCTGTATTCAACGTTTTCGTAACCTACAAGTATACCAGTGACGACATTTTTGTCCCATTTCGAATTTCTCTTAATTTCAGGTACTCTTACTAAACGAAAACTCCACTTCCGTACAGTCTTAAATTGCTTATATTTGGTTTCTTCTTAAAAAATATTTAAAATGGAGTTACACTTTTCTAAGTGTTCGTAATGGTTCGATTTTTTAAGTATGCTGCGACTCTTACTATTTCAGACCAATTTATAATATTGAGTTTCGAATCAAATAGTAAACATCTGGCAGAGTTCATAATTGTTCTACTATAGAGCTCAGTTATGCCATTTAACTCGTGAACATAAAGCGAACATGGTTCTACGAAAATCCCTTTTTCCCTTACTAAATTGTACGTATCTTTTTTCATATACTCTTTGCCATTATCACACCTTAGTCTCTTTATTTTCTTGCCAATAAAATATTCAACTTTGCTTATATAATCAAGGAAATAATCATAAACTTCACCTTTTGATTTCAAAGTATAAATCAATACGCACTTACAGTAGTAGTCTATAAATGTTAAGAAATATTTTGAACCATCATACCCGGTATTATTATCATGATCATTATCATAAATCATCATTTAAATCGGTATGTACTGATTCTAAAATTTCACGTGCTCTACTACGGTTATTTTGGAAGGGTAAATTGTGCATTTTATTTGGATGCATGTTCCACATTTTAATTGTCCTTGCTCAAAGTTTTTTGGCATTCCTAGAATTAATTTTATCTTACGCATTGTCACGTCCCGCGCTCCGCACGTGCCGTAACGAGAAGCGATGACAATGAATTTAGGTTCGATAACGAATTCACGGCCAACGGGATAACGAATGCGATGCGATACACGATCCTGGTGTGACTCAACGTACAAGTAGAACTTATCTGAAGGAACTGAAATGCAGTCCAAGTAGAACTGACCTTATATACTCCTCTCCGTACCTCTCGGGTCAATCTTTGTTTTTAAGGAGAGCTATATGACTATTCCATACCTCTGTTAGCTACACGTCCATCCCGTGACCGTAGATACGTTCAGTGAGCCGTTATGTCACTTCGAGCTCAAGCCCACTGTTATAAACCTTGGGCACCCATACTCGGATTGGAACATAAACATCTATTGCTCAGTTTTATTATTTAAATGCAGCTATAATAAAAAGTCTGGACCAAAGTATTGGGGACCTTCCCAAACGTTCCAAAAGAAAGGCCACGATGTCCTTTCATCTCCGACATATAGATATGCGAAATATTATTATTGAACAAAATCAAAATCGAGACGGGGAACGTCGGGATATATCTCACGAAGTTTGTTCTTGTTACGTTCTATTTAGTTGCCGACGAGAAAGTAGCGTTAACTGACGTTTCATGCAACTGGAAATAAACACCACTTTCGGCTAACCTGCTATGTGCGGGAATACTGGCACGGGAGAGGATTAAATTTGTTCGAAAGTGAATTAACAATATGTGATGATTTATTCAAATCTTACACGATTTCGATATTGACAATTGACTGACAGACTGACGGATATAAAATTCTTCGGTTGACAAAATGATAACTAACTCTTCGAATGGTAATTATTCGCTTGACGAACAGTAATTATAGTTACTGATTTTTCCGAGTCGCTACATTTATATCTGTCGGAGATGAAAAAGCGTCGGGGTTTTTGTTTTGAAAATGTTTGGCAAGATCCCCAACGTTTATTCAACTGCCGACTTTGTTTACAATTTAAATTGTTTTAATATCGTTATAATTACATAATTGGATAAGTTTTGGCAAGATATAGCTTTTAGCCGCTTTAACTGCAACTTACACTTCAAATGTTGTAAACACGGTTTCAAACAAACGTTTTAAATTACTTTGATTTGAAAAAAATTATCAATATTACTTTCGAGCTACGGGTCGTGCGGGTCGCGGGACGTGACAGTTGATACACCGGGAACGTGCGACGGGGAAGTTCCCCCCTGACCAGAGGAATGTTGGCGCATGTGGGCCTCCGGGATTTCGCCGGGAGCATCCTCAAGCGGGCGAACCTTGGCACGGTCATCGGTATCGAGGACCTTGAAGGGAGGAGACCTCGGTGAGGGCTCGACGTTTTCCTTGTCAGACGGAGTCGGGTCAACGATTGGGGAGTTGTCGGGACATGACGCCGATGAGGGGGGCGCGGTGCCAACCTGAGTGGAAAGCAACTCCTTCAGCATTTTCAACCTTCGTTCGCGGCGCTTCATACCTCCGCGTCGACCACGTTTTCTTGAACTATTCACGTATTTTTTACGTCGCTTCCTCTTCCTCTTGCGCTGGAACAATACACGCAGTTTAAGGAAATGAATGAATAAACGACGAACGAAGCAGGACGAATTCAAAATAAAATAAGAAACACATACTTGTACAGCTCGCACGGGAACATCTGACATGGAGGATATCTCC
>NC_057786.1:4491107-4493318 GCF_014825855.1 Bombus pyrosoma | reverse complement strand
AATACTGTTCTCATGTATGTTGTCCTTTACGTTTCTCAATCATTGTTCTGATTAATTTGGTATTTGATTTATTAGATTCTCTATCTATTGCTATTTAATTCCATGCATGTTCTATTACAGATAAATTCACGAATCATATTCACTTTTGATAAATTTGTAGACTATTTAATTCGTCGACAAATTTTTTAACGTCCTTGTTTTTTTTTTTTTTTTTTTTTTTTTATTTAGTCCGTGCCTCTCGGCTTTGGACGAACATTCGATTTTTACAACACATTATTGCGCTTAGCCTATTCTTACCTCTAGTCTAAAACTAATGCTTACACTATATTGCAATCTATGCCTACACACTATTCCCACTTATGCCTACACACTATTGCCACTTTGGTCTTTTTTTTCCTCCTTGCTGCGCTACCTTCCTGTCATTCCACCCCGTCTTGTATTGCCTTTGCCCTTCTTTTCTCTATTATCGCTCTCAGCTCCATTAGTCCTTCCTCAGTCCCATTTAATATTTCTTCCATTTCCTTTGCTCCTCCTGTTATTTCACATTCTTTTAGCACATGTCTCAGGTCCTCTTAACGTCCTTGTTAAACCAAACGTATAAATTAATTTTTCCTTAACTCCAACAAATTGGTTTTGATAATTTTTCCTACTTCTTTTAGATCGTCGTCTCGCATAAATATAAAATTCTGACTATTAATCTTTTATCTTGTGATCTGTGATAATTATTATGTTTCTTATCATCAGTAGGAGATGCTTTAATATTGATATATATATTATACCTTTAATGGGAATGTTTGTACTTTGACTGGTATTTACTTCAAAGAATGATAGAAAAGTTCAATAATTGTTGTTTCGTGCATTTGCAATATATCTTAGCTTTTTGTGTGAAAATTAACCAATATTGGTGTATTTTCGCACGTACGCGGCGAGACGCGATCAGGAAGAAACGCGCCAACGGGAGTCGTAAATTCCCGTTACGATTGACTAATCGACGCCACGAATCGTACGATCCCTTATTTCTTGTGGGATAATAAGGGTGATTAATAGAAATAACGCTGCAGTTGACAGGTTATTATATCTTTAATTGATCCAGCAACTTCGGTGATACAATGGTGAATGTTTTACCTTACAACGACGAGTTAGTGCGATGTAAGACCCCTTGAGTGTCGTTTCGTATGATGATATCGGCCGAACACTGGATGATGACTTGACCGAGAGATATGTGGTGATGTTGACTGATTGACCACTTGCTCGACAAGTGCTGAACTGTGACTCGTAATTGGAGTTGGAATGGGAAAGATTTGGAGAGAGTGAGAAACTGAACTCGACTGCTGAGCTGCCCTTAAGGTGTCTCGGAGGAAAGCTTGGTGTGGGTGTGTCCTTTGACCGAAGAACGCGGATTCGTTATTCACACTTTTCGTTCAGGGAGTGAGGGTAACTATCCGCGATGCCGATTGATGATGACCCACTCTAATGAACAGAATATGCAGAAGATTCCCACCAACGTAGAGCGGCGGTGGCCTTTGCTCCAGATGGGAAAAACAGCCTTTTATGATGAACATGTGTTGGGTTTTTCCCGTCTGATGACTATCCGCTTTCTTCGTGATTTTTAAGAGCGCCTAATAAACTCAAGGACCCTTCCAAGACCCCGCCATAAACTGCAAATATTTCTCGAATTAGAGAATTCTCCAGACATGCAATTAGACTGGCAAACATGTGTGGAGACAATGCAGCTAAAGGCTAATGTCATTATGGTGGGTCATTGCGTCTATTGAGAATCGGGGTGGCTGTAGGTTGACCGTTGGCTGCCAGGTAGCGAGGGATGGCGCGCAGATGTCCTACGCGACGTAACAATTGGAATCAATTGGAATAGAAATGCCTTTATGTCTGTCTTAGATGAAGATTATAAGTTTACCGAATTACGGAAGATGCAGACAATCGAGAGGTTATCTGACGCCGAGTTCGCCACGTCGTCTAGGGACAAAAATGGGAATACGAGCGATCTACAGCATCCTCGTGCAGAAAGACACCGCCCTTACCGACGACATGGAGACGCTATCATTAAAATCAGACTTGGAGTCTTCGATTCAGTCATTGTCCTCATGATTGTCATAACGGAATCTCCTCTACCGGAAGCATATGTTAGTGACATTTCTACTTCGTCTAGATTTTTCAAGTGTTAACAATTATCACTCGAACCTATATTTAAAC
>NC_057786.1:4487693-4490607 GCF_014825855.1 Bombus pyrosoma | reverse complement strand
ATTCCAAATCGTTAGTCTACTAGTCGCCCTTATGTAATAGTATCACGTGCGTCTACATTTAATTAATCTTTTGTTAGTGTTTTATTTTATTTTATTATTTTTATAATCTTTTTAGTTTATTGTGTGTTAAAATGATCGCTCATGTAATTTACTTATTGTAGTTTTCGTTACGGCACGTGCGTAGCGCGGGACGTGACAGCGGAAAATACATCTGCTAAATGTACACTGTACCTGTGCTAAACGAATTCAGAGATACTACTAGTAGAGATAGATTCTGTCAATAACAAAATTAACCTAACAAAATTTGTCCCATCAACACTTGTAAAATTTATCCGAATAGAGATTCGAGTATTTACTATATTTACATATGCATAATTATATGTTAAAACATTTATAATAATACCAGTTATAATCGAGTAAAATTGAATAAAATCATAATCTATCGATACCATCTCAACCCAGCCGCACGAAATAAATCCGTGCGGAAATACCAATTATTTATTCCAATCAATTTTAATCCTCTCCCATGTTAGTACTCCTGCCCATAGTAGGTTAGCAAAAACGTGGAATATATTAGCCAGTCGCAGTAAACGCTAGTTAACGCTACCTACGAATTTCCAAGTTAATAAATAAACTACTAAGACGACCCATGAATTGAGGTACAACGTTTCGAAGTTCTTCAGGTTTGAGTTCGCACCGAATGTGCGACATAGATCTGGAATTTCATTGACGTTGCTAAACGTGACAGACGCAAATGTACCCGTAGCACAGCCATTTTCTTAATACTAAGTAAAAAAAATAAAAATAAATAAAGAAAAAAGTTTTATCGAAATAGTCCTTAAACTATTTCTGGTGGCAGCAACTACCGTATTAATCGGAAATTTGAATTTATATTTCGATTACTATTGTTCATTTATTTTTCCTTTTCGTTAAATTAACGTTAATCAAAATTTAAAAATATATAAGTTTGTATTTTCGCACGTTCGCGGGGAGACGCGATCTCGAAGAAGCGCGCCAACGGGAGTCGTAAATTCCCGTTACGATTGACTAATCGACGCCACGAATCGTACGATCCCTTATTTCTTGTGGGATAATAAGGGTGATTAATTGAAATAACGCTGCGGTTGACAGGTTATTATATCTTTAATTGATCCAGCAACTTCGGTGATACAATGGTGAATGTTTTACCGTACAACGACGAGTTAGTACGACGTGAGACCTTTGGCGTGTCGTTTCGTATGAAGCCAGACTATTCGCGGGAGATAGACCGAACACTTATTGACGACTTGAAGACTCAGTCGAGAGTTGGTGATGTTGACCACTTGCTCGATAGTTAAGCTGTTGCTGATTGCTTGACCACTTGCTCGATAAGAACTGTTGATGACTGCTTGAGCGCCTGCTCGAGAGTAGAACAGATGATGACTGCTTGAGCGCCTGCTCGAGAGTGCTGGACTGCCCTTAAGGTGTCTCGGAGGAAAGCTTGGTGTGGGTGTGCCCTTTGACCGAAGAACGCGGATCTGTTATTCACACTTTTCGTCCAGGAAGTGAGGGTAACGATCCGCGATGCCGATTGGTGATGACCCACTCTGATGAACAGAATATGCAGAAGATTCCCACCAACGTAGAGCGGCGGTGGACTTTGCTCCAGATGGGAAAAAGAGCCTTTTATGATGAACATGTGTTGGGTTTTTTCCATCTGATGACTGTCCGCTTTCTCCGTGATTTTTAAGAGCGCCTAATAAACTCAAGGACCTTTCCAAGACCCCGCCATAAACTCCAAATATTTCTCGAATTAGAGAATTCTCCAGACATGCAATTAGACTGGCAAACATGTGTGGAGACAATGCAGCTAAAGGCTAATGTCTTTATGGTGGGTCATTGGGTCTATTGAGAGGGATGGCTGTAGGTTGACCGTTGGCGGCCAGATAGCGAGGGCTGGCGTGCAGATGTCCCGCGCGACGTAACAAAGTCAAAACGTAACAATGCGCTCTTTTTTCAACATTTTACCCGCAGCACGTACTGCACAGTACGTTCAGCATCGAAGCCATAAAAGCAGCATGCGAAATGCAATCGTAACTCGATTTTTGACGATAATCAACTGTTATTTCGTTCCCGATTGAGATATTTCTAACGCTTAAGCGCTCTTTTTCTCCATTTTACACGCAGCACGTACTGCACAGTACGTATAAAAGTAGCTAGCGGAATGCAATCGTAACTCGATTTTGACGATAATTAGGTGTTATTTCTATCCTGATTGAGATATTTTTAACGTTTAAAAGCTCGATTTTCTCTATTTTACACGCCGAACGTAGTGCCCGGCACGTTCAGCGTCGAAACGAGCAAAGGAGCTCGAAAATTGCAATCGTAACATGATTTCGATGATAATTAACTGTTATTTCGTTCCCGATTGAGATATTTCTAACGTTTAAGCGCTCTTTTTCCTCCATTCTAAACGTAGCACGTACTGCACTTTGCGCTCAGCGTCGTAGCTATAAAAGTAGCTTGCGGAATGCAATCGTAACTCGATTTTGACGATAATTAGGTGTTATTTCTATCCTGATTGACATATTTTTAACGTTTAAAAGCTCGATTTTCTCTATTTTACACGCCGAACGTAGTGCCCGGCACATTCAGCGTCGAAAGAAACAATGGAGCTCGAAAAATGCAATCGTAACATGATTTCGATGATAATTAACTGTTATTTCGTTCCCGATTGAGATATTTCTAACGTTTAAGCGCTCTTTTTCCTCCATTCTATACGCAGCACGTACTGCACTTTACGTTCAGCATCGAAGCCATAAAAGCAGCATGCGAAATGCAATCGTAACTCAAGTTTTGAAGATAATTAACTGTTACTTCGTTCCCGATTGAGATATTTCTAACGTTTAAGCGCTCTTTTTTCTCCATTTTACAC
>NC_057786.1:4486043-4487193 GCF_014825855.1 Bombus pyrosoma | reverse complement strand
ATTTCGATGATAATTAACTGTTATTTCGTTCCCGATTGAGATATTTCTAACGTTTAGGCGCTCTTTTTTCTCCATTCTACACGCAGCACGTACCGCACAGTACGTTCAGCGTCGAAGCTATAAAAGAAGCTTGCAGAATGCAATCGGAACTCGATTTTGACGATAATTAGGTGTTATTTCTATCCTGAATGAGATATTTCTAACGTTTAAGCGCTCTTTTTTCTCCATCTTACACGCCGAGCACAGCGCCCGCCACGTTCAGCGTCGAAGCTATAAAAGTAGTTTGGTGAATGCAATTGTAGCTCGATTTTGACGATAATTGGGTGTTATTTCTATCTTGAATGAGATATTTTTACGTTTAAAAGCTCGATTTTCTCTATTTTACACGCCGAACGTAGTGCCCGGCACGTTCAGCGTCGAAACGAGCAAAGGAGCTCGAAAATTGCAATCGCAACATGATTTCGATGATAATTAACTGTTATTTCGTTCCCGATTGAGATATTTCTAACGTTTAAGCGCTTCTTTTTCTCCATTTTCGAGCAGCACGTACTGCACAGTACGCTCAGCGTCGAAGCTATAAAAGAAGCTTGCAGAATGCAATCGTAACTCGATTTTGATGATAAACAACTGTTATTTCGTTCCTGATTGAGATATTTCTAACGTTTAAGCGCTCTTTTTTCTCCATTCTACACGCAGCACGTACTGCACAGTACGTTCGGCGTCGTAGCTATAAAAGTAGCTTGCGGAATGCAATCGTAACTCGATTTTGACGATAATTAGGTGTTATTTCTATCCTGAATGAGATATTTCTAACGTTTAAGCGCTCTTTTTCTCCATCCTACACGCCGAGCACAGCGCCCGCCACGTTCAGCTTCGAAGCTATAAAAGTAGTTTGCAGAATGCAATCGTAACTCGATTTTGATGATAAACAACTGTTATTTCGTTCCTGATTGAGATATTTTTAACGTTTAAAAGCTCGATTTTCTCTATTTTACACGCCGAACGTAGTGCCTGGCACGTTCAGCGTCGAAACGAGCAAAGGAGCTCGAAAATTGCAATCGCAACTTGATTTCGATGATAATTAACTGTTATTTCGTTCCCGAACGAGATATTTCTAACGTTTAAGCGCTCTTTTTCCTCCATTCTATAC
>NC_057786.1:4484170-4485543 GCF_014825855.1 Bombus pyrosoma | reverse complement strand
CTTAAACGTTAAAAATATCTCAATCAGGAACGAAATGACAGTTAATTATCGTCAAAATCGAGTTACTATTGCATTTATCGAGCTCCTTTCATTGTTTCGACGCTGAACGTGTCGGCAGTACGTCCGGCACGTAAAATGGAGCGAAAACAACGCTTAAACGTCAGAAATATCTCAATCAGGAACGAAATGACAGTTAATTATCATCAAAATCGAGTTACGATTTCATTTCGCATGCTACTTTTATGGGTTCGACGGTGAACGTAGTGCGCAGTACGTGCTGCGCGTAAAATGAAGAAGAAAGAGCGCTTAAACGTTAGAAATATCTCAATGGGGAACGAAATAATAGTTAATTATCGTTAAAAATCGAGTTACGATTGCATTTCGCATGCTACTTTTATGGCTTCGATGCTGAACGTAATGTGCAGTACGTGCTGCGTGTAGAATGGAGAAAAAGAGTGCGCTTAAGCGTTAGAAATATCTCAATCGGGAACGAAATAACAGTTAATTATCATCGAAATCATGTTACGATTGCAATTTTCGAGCTCCATTGTTTGTTTCGACGCTGAACGTGCCGGGCACTACGTTCGGCGTGTAAAATAGAGAAAATCGAGCTGTTAAACGTTAAAAATATGTCAGTCAGCAAAGAAATAACAGATTATTAACGTCAAAATCGAGTTACGATTGCATTCTGCAAGCTTCTTTTATAGCTTCGACGCTGAACGTGGCGGGCGCTGAGCTCGGCGTGTAAAATGGAGAAAAAAGAGCGCTTAAACGTTAGAAATATCTCAATCGGGATCGAAATAACAGTTAATTATCGTCAAAAATCGAGTTACGATTGCATTCCGCATGCTACTTTTATGGCTTCGATGCTGAACGTAAAGTGCAGTACGTGTTGCGTGTAGAATGGAGAAATAACAGCGCTTAAACTGTAGAAATATCTCAATCGGGAACGAAATAGCAGTGAATTATCGTCAAAAATCGAGTTACGATTGCATTCAGCAAGCTACTTTTATAGCTTCGACGCTGAACGTGGCGGGCGCTGAGCTCGGCTTGTAAAATGGAGAAAAAAGAGCGCTTAAACGTTAGAAATATCTCAATCGGGATCGAAATAACAGTTAATTATCGTCAAAAATCAAGTTACGATTGCATTTCGCAAGCTACTTTTATAGCTACGACGCTGAGCGTACTGTGCAGTACGTGCTGCGCGTAGAATGAAGAAAAAAGAGCGCTTAAACGTTAGAAATATCTCAATCGGGAACGAAATTACAGTTAATTATCATCGAAATCATGTTGCGATTGCAATTTTCGAGCTCCATTGTTTCTTTCGATTCTGAACGTGCCGGGCACTACGTTCGGCGTGTAAAATGGAGAAA
>NC_057786.1:4481828-4483670 GCF_014825855.1 Bombus pyrosoma | reverse complement strand
AACTGTTATTTCGTTCGTGATTGAGATATTTCTAACGTTTAAGCGCTCTTTTTCCTCCATTTTAGTCGCTGAACGTAGTGCCCGGCACGTTCAGTGTCGAAGCTATAATAATAGCTTGCAGAATGCAATCGCAGCTCGATTTTGTCGATAATTGACTGTTATTTCGTTCCTGATTGAAATAATTCTAACGTATAAGCGCTCCATTTCTCCATTTTTTTTCGCCGAACGTACTGCCCGCCACGCTCAGCGTCTATGCCATAAAAGAAGTATGCAAAATGCAATCGTATCTCGATTTTGAAGACAATTAACTGTTATTTCGTTCCTGATTGAAATATTACTAACGTATAAGCGCTCCAAATTCTCCATTTTACTCGCCGAACGTACTGCATTCCAGGTTCAGCGTCGAAGCTTCCAAGGAAGCTTGCAAAATGAAATCGTAACTCGATTTTGACAATAATTTACTGTTATTTCGTTCCGGATTAAGATATTTCTAACGTTTAAGCGTTCTTTTTCCTCCATTTTACACGCCGAACGTGGTGCATGTCACGTTCAGCGTCGAAACTATCAAGGAAGCTTGCAGAATGCAATCGTAACTCGATTTTGACGATAATTCACTGTTAATTCGATCCTGATTGAAATATTTCTGACGTATAAGCGCTCTTTTTCCTCCATTTTACACGCCGAACGTAGTGCCCGGCACGTTCAGCGTCGAAACTATCAAGGAAGCTTGCAAATTGCAGTGGCTCGTCGATTTTTGCGATAACTAACAGTTATTTCGTTCCTGATTGAGATATTTCTAACGTTTAAGCGCCCTATTTCCTCCATTTTACACGCCGAACGTAGTGCCCGCTACGTTTAGCGTCGATGCCATAAAAGAAGCATGCAAAATGCAATCGTATCTCGATTTTGGCGATAATTAACTGTATTTTCTATCCTGATTGAGATATTTCTATGTTCATGCCACCATTATACTCCATTTCACACGCCGAATGTAGTACAGTCCATGTTCAGCGTCGAAGCTATCTAGGAAGTTTGCAAATTGCAACCGAAACTCGATTTTGACGATAATTAACTGTTATTACGTTCCTGATTGAGATATTTCTAACGTCCAAGCGCTCTATTTCCTCCATTTTACACGCCGAACGTAGTGCCCGGCACGTTCAATATCGAAGCTAGAAAAGTAGCTTGCAGAATGCAATCGTAACTCGATTTTGACGATAATTAACTGTTAACTCCATCTGATTGAAATATTTCTAACGCTTAAGCGCTCCTTTTTCTCCATTTTACACGCCGAACGTATTGCCCGCCAAGTTAAGCGTCGAAGGTATCAAGGAAGCTTGCAAAATGCAATCGTAACTCGATTTTGACGATAATTAACTGTTATTTCGTTTTTGATTGAGATATTTCTAACGCTTAAGCGCTCTTTTTTAAGCGCTATTTTTCCTCCATTTTACACGCAGAACGTAGTGCATTCCAGGTTCAGCGTCGAAACTATCAAGGAAGCTTGCAAAATGCAATCGTAACTGGATTTTAACGACAATTAACTGTTATTTCGTTCCTGATTGAGATATTTCAAACGTTAAAGCGCTCTTTTTCCTGCACTTTACACGCCGAACGTATTGCCCGCCACGTTCAGCGTCGAAGCTATAATAATAGCTTGCAGAATGCAATCGTAGCTCGATTTTGAAGATAATTAACTGTTATTTCGTTCCTGATTGAAATATTTCTAACGTATAGGCGCTCCTTTTTCTCCATCTCAGTCGCTGAACGTACTGCCCGGCACGTTCAGTGTCGAAGTTATAAAAGTAGCTTGCAGAATGCAATCGTAACTTGATTTTGACG
>NC_057786.1:4480032-4481328 GCF_014825855.1 Bombus pyrosoma | reverse complement strand
GCTTGCAGCCACTTTTCTATTTTTGTGGTGTGTTCTTGTAGTAATGTGACTGCTGTTTCTGGGTTAGCGTGTCTGACTAGTATAGCTGTATCGTCCGCGAATGTCAGTATTTTGCTATTGGTAGTTGTTGGTATGTTGGCCGTGTATAATGTGTATAGTATTGGTCCTAGGACGCTTCCTTGCGGAACCCCAGCCTTGAATAAGAAAAGGATGCGTATTTTTTCTAGTTCTGACTCCGAGGATGAAAGGACCAGCATTCCAAGCACATCCCAAAATGTAATGGGTAAAATTGAAATTGAAATTGACGGGACACAGTGGATAAAACTGAAAGCAGGCGGATCTAGGGGTAGTAAGTAAAAGTGTTGTTAATTACGTATGTAATTTTCACCATAGCTTTCTCGCTAAAACTTATTATTATGTTTTGGATTTGATCAGGTCCTGGTGCTTTTTGCGATAGCAACTTTTTTTCTACTTCTCAATTCTTTTTATAGTTTGTGCGACCTCGTTTTGTATAATTTATTGTTTCTGTGTATCATAATATTCAGGAAAAATCACTCTATCATCTTCACAGCTGTCGCGACATCATTTAGTATTTCTAGAAATCAAAGAATTACATATTAAATATCTCTTCAAATAATGAATATTGGTAAAAATAGCCGAGTATGGACCGGCTAACCTTCACTTTAGATTCATCAGACAAGATTTTATGAAAATGGATGACAAATCAATGACTATGACCTCTTCTACAAGACGTAACGATACAATCCGTTTATCTAAACGTGTTCAAGAGTGTTTACTCTTACTGATCGTTAAGTTGTTAAGAATTGTGGATCGTAATTGCCGAAATAAGTATGTAGGAACACTTACGTTACACGCAGAGATGATAATAAAATATTTATTTAATATATGATTTACAAGATATTCATAGATATCTATTACACGTGTTTCAGCACTCTTCTAGTCTCACTTTTTTTCACCATGCATATGAAACACTGACATTCGTTTATTCTACGAGATGCTGCGCACGAAAATACTCACGCACGTATATGTGTATCACTATTGCGCGGCTGATCCGGCGCAGCACACAAAATTACATATGTGGCGGCACCCGCCACGGAATTTTCCGCTGGCTCTGCGACGCCAGGCGTTAGGCCGTCAAGGGCGCAGCATCGACGTGCCTGTTGTGTGTCATCGACATCCCCATGGTTTACCTCAGCCAAATTCTCTGAAGGGCAAGCACGTGGCATTTGTCGCGGCACTTCTAACGAGCGCGTGCGAGTGGGGATGCCGATGGGC
>NC_057786.1:4478462-4479532 GCF_014825855.1 Bombus pyrosoma | reverse complement strand
TTTTTAACGTTTAAAAGCCCGATTTTCTCTATTTTACACGCCGAACGTAGTGCCCGGCACGTTCAGTGTCGAAACAAACAATGGAGCTCGAAAATTGTAATCGTAACATGATTTCGATGATAATTAGTTGTTATTTCGTTCCCGATTGAGATATATCTAACGTTTAGGCGCTCTTTTTTCTCCATTTTACACGCCTAGCGCAGCGCCCGCCACGCTCAGCGTCGAAGCTATAAAAGTAGCTTGCTGAATGCAATCGTAACATGATTTCGATGATAATTAACTGTTATTTCGTCCCTGATTGAGATATTTCTAACGTTTGAGCGCTCCTTTCTCGCCATTTTACGAGCAGCACGTACTGCACAGTACGTTCAGAGTCGAGGCCATAAAAGTAGCATGCGGAATGCAATCGTAACTCGATTTTGACGATAATTAAGTGTTATTTCTATCCTGATTGAGATATTTTTAACGTTAAAAAAATCGATTTTCTCTATTTTACACGCCGAACGTAGTGCCCGGCACGTTCAGCGTCGAAACAAACAATGGAGCTCGAAAATTGCAATCGTAACATGATTTCGATGATAATTAGTCGATATTTCGTTCCCGATTGAGATATTTCTAACGTTTAAGCGCTCCTTTTTCTTAATTTTACACGCTGAGCTCAGCGCCCGCCACGATCAGCGTCGAAGCTAGAAAAGTAGCTTGCAGAACGCAATCGTAACTCGATTTTTACGATAATTAAGTGTTATTTCTATCCTGATTGAGATATTTCTAACGTTTAGGCGCTCTTTTTTCTCCATTTTACACGCCGAGCTCAGCGCCCGCCACGTTCAGCGTCGAAGCTATAAAAGAAGCTTGCAGAATGCAATCGTAGCTCGATTTTGACGTTAATTATCTGTTATTTCTTTGCTGACTGAGATATTTTTAACGTTTAAAAGCCCGATTTTCTCTATTTTACACGCCGAACGTAGTGCCCGGCACGTTCAGTGTCGAAACAAACAATGGAGCTCGAAAATTGTAATCGTAACATGATTTCGATGATAATTAGTTGTTATTTCGTTCCCGATTGAGAT
>NC_057786.1:4476897-4477962 GCF_014825855.1 Bombus pyrosoma | reverse complement strand
GAAGCTATAAAAGTAGCTTGCTGAATGGAATCGTAACATGATTTCGATGATAATTAACTGTTATTTCGTTCCTGATTGAAATATTTCTAACGCTTAAGCGCTCTTTTTCTCCATTATAAACGCAGCACGTACTGCACCGTACGTTCAGTATCGAGGCCATAAAAGTAGCATGCGAAATGCAATCGTAACTCGATTTTGATGATAATTAAGTGTTATTTCTATCCTGATTGAGGTATTTTTAACGTTTAAAAGCTCGATCTTCTCTATTTTACACGCCGAACGTAGTGCCTGTCACGATCAGCGTCGAAACAAACAATGGGGCTCGAAAATTGCAATCGCAACATGATTTCGATTATAATTAACTGTTATTTCTTTCCCCATTGAGATATTTCTAACGTTTAAGCCCTCTTTTTTATCCATTCTACACGCAGCACGTACTGCACCGTACGTTCAGCATCGAGGCCATAAAAGTAGCATGCGAAATGCAATCGTAACTCGATTTTTGACGATAATTAACTGTTATTTCGTTCCCGATTGAGATATTTCTAACGTTTAAGCGCTCTTTTTTCTCCATTCTACACGCAGCTCGTACTGCACTTTACGTTCAGCATCGAAGCCATAAAAGTAGCATGCGAAATGCAATCGTAACTCGATTTTTGACGATAATTAACTGTTATTTCGTTCCCGATTGAGATATTTCTAACGTTTAAGCGATCTTTTTTCTCCATTTTACACGACGATCTCAGCGACCGCCACGTTCAGCGTCAAAGCTATAAAAGTAGCTTGCTGAATGCAATCGTAACTCGATTTTGATGATAAACAACTGTTATTTCGGTCCTGATTGAAATATTTCTAACGTTTAAGCGCTCTTTTTTCTCCATTTTACACGCAGCACGTACTGCACAGTACGTTCAGCGTCGTAGCTATAAAAGTAACTTGCTGAATGCAATCGTAACTCGATTTTGATGATAAACAACGGTTATTTCGTTCCTGATTGAAATATTTCTAACGTTTAAGCGCTCTTTTTTCTCCATTTTACACGCAGCACGTACTGCACAGTACGTT
>NC_057786.1:4474447-4476397 GCF_014825855.1 Bombus pyrosoma | reverse complement strand
GGGCTGGTAAATCTACCGACCTACTTATATAATATCTTTCACCTTTTGTTGCAATTTTAATTGCTGGTATCTGTTGCTGCATTGTTAGGCTTCTCTTCACTATCACTAATCGCTAATTTTACTTAGCACTAAGGAAATTCACAGATCACTACCCCGGAGCACACGTCTGTTTACTTCGGTTGCCCGGGCAGAACTGGTAATACGTTATAACGTATAACGTTATATAGTATTACGGTGCAACATATAACGTTATGTAGCATTACGATATAACGTATGACGTTATGTAGCATTACGTTATAACGTATAACGTTATGTAGCATTACGATATAACGTATAACGTTATACGGTAATACGTTATGAAATATATCGTTATGTAGTATTAAAATATAACGTGGAACCATATGTAGCATTACGATATAACGTATAACGTTATGTAGCATTACGATATAACGTATAACATTATGTGGTAATACGTTATGACATATATCATTATGTAGTATTAAGGAATAACGTGTAACGCTATATAGCATTACGATATAACGTATAACGTTAAATAGCATTACGTTATAACGTATAACGTTATGCAGTATTGCGTTATAACGTATAATGTTATATGGTAATACGTTATGACATATATCGTTATGTAGTATTAAGATATAACGTATAACGTTATATGGTACAACGTTATGACATATATCATTATGTAGTATTAAGGAATAACGTGTAACGCTATGTCGCATTACTATAAAACGTATAACGTTATATAGCATTACGTTATAACGTATAACGTCATGCAGTATTGCGTTATAACGTATAACGTTATCTGGTAATACGTTATGACATACATCGTTATGTAGTATTAAGATATAACGGATAACGATATATGGCAATACGTTATAACGTATAAAGTTATATAGTATTACGATGTAACGTATAACGTTATGTAGCATTACGGTATAATGTATAACGTTATATAGCACAACGGTATAACGTATAACGTTATATAGCATAACGTTACAATGTATAACGTTATGTAGCATTACGAAATAACGTATAACGATATATGGTGATACGTTATAACGTATTACGTTATATAGTATTACGGTGTAACGTATAACGTTATGTACCATTACGTTATAACGTATAACGTTATGTAGTATTACGATGAAACGTATAACGTTATATGGTAATACGTTATGACGTATAACGTTATGTAGTATTACGGTATAACGTATAACGTTATGTAGCATTACGTTATAACGTATAACGTTATGTAGCATTACGTTATAACGTATAACGTTATATAGTATTACGATGTAACGTATAACGCTATGTCGCATTACGATAAAACGTATAACGTTATGTAGCATTACGTTATATCGTATAACGTTATATAGTATTACGATGTAACGTATAACGTTATGTATCATTACGGTATAACGTATAACGATATATAGCAGAACGTTATAACGTAAAACGTTATGTAGCATTACGAAATAACGTATAACGTTATATGGTGATACGTTATGACGTATAGCGTTATGTAGTATTACGGTATTACGTATAACGTTATGTAGCATTACGTTATAACGTATAATGTTATGTAGAGTTACGTTATAACGTATACCGATATATGGTAATACGTTATAAAGTATAACGATATGTAGCATTACGATATAACGTATAACGTTATGTACCATTACGTTATAACGTATAACGTTATGTAGTATTACGATGAAACGTATAACGTTATATGGTAATACGTTATGACGTATAACGTTATGTAGTATTACGGTATAACGTATAACGTTACGTAGCATTACGTTATAACGTATAACGTTATGTAGCATTACGTTATAACGTATAACGTTATATAGTATTACGATGTAACGTATAACGTTATGTAGCATTACGGTATAACGTATAACGATATATAGCATAACGTTATAA
>NC_057786.1:4470583-4473947 GCF_014825855.1 Bombus pyrosoma | reverse complement strand
CTAACGTATAGGCGCTCCTTTCTCTCCATTTTTGTCGCTGAACGAACTGCCCGCCACGTTCAGCGACGAAGCTATTAAGGAAGCTTGCAAAATGCAATCGTAACTCGATTTTGACGGCAATTAACTGTTATTTCGTTCCTCATTGAGATATTTCTAACGTTTAAGCTCTCCTTTTCCTCCATTTCACACGCCGAACGTACTGCCCGCTACGTTCAGCGTCGAAACTATCAAGGAAGCTTGCAAAATGCAATGGTACGTCGATTTTAACGATAATTAACTGTTATTTCGTTCCCGAATGAGATATTTCTAACGTTTAAGCGCTCTTTTTTCTTCATTTTACGCGCAGCACGTACTGCACAGTACGTTCAGCGTCGTAGCTATAAAAGTAGCTTGCGGAATGCAATCGTAACTCGATTTTGATGATAAACAACTGTTATTTCGTTCGTGATTGAGATATTTCTAACGTTTAAGCGCTCTTTTTCCTCCATTTTAGTCGCTGAACGTAGTGCCCGGCACGTTCAGTGTCGAAGCTATAATAATAGCTTGCAGAATGCAATCGCAGCTCGATTTTGTCCATAATTGACTGTTATTTCGTTCCTGATTGAAATAATTCTAACGTATAAGCGCTCCATTTCTCCATTTTTTTTCGCCGAACGTATTGCCCGCCAAGTTAAGCGTCGAAGCTATCAAGGAAGCTTGCAAAATGCAATCGTAACTCGATTTTGACGATAATTAACTGTTATTTCGTTTTTGATTGAGATATTTCTAACGTTTAAGCGCTCTTTTTTAAGCGCTATTTTTCCTCCATTTTACACGCAGAACGTAGTGCATTCCAGGTTCAGCGTCGAAACTGTCAAGGAAGCTTGCAAAATTCAATCGTAACTCGATTTTGACGGCAATTAACTGTTATTTCGTTCCTCATTGAGATATTTCTAACGTTTAAGCTCTCCTTTTCCTCCATTTCACACGCCGAACGTAGTGTCCGGCACGTTCAGTGTCGAAGCTATAGAAGTAGCTTGCAGAATGCAATCGTAACTCGATTTTGACGATAATTAACTGTTAACTCCATCTGATTGAAATATTTCTAACGCTTAAGCGCTCCTTTTTCTCCATTTTACAAGCCGAACGTATTGCCCGCCACGTTCAGCGTCGAAACTATCAAGGAAGCTTGCAAAATGCAATGGTACGTCGATTTTGACGATAACCAGCTGCTATTTCGTTCCTGATTGAAATATTTCTAACGTTCAAGCGCGCCCTTTTCTCCATTTTACACGCCGAACGTAGTACCCGGCACGTTCAGTGTCGAAGCTAGAAAAGTAGCTTGCAGAATGCAATCGTAACTCGATTTTGACGATAATTAACTGTTAACTCCATCTGATTGAATATTTCTAACGCTTAAGCGCTCCTTCTTCTCCATTTTACACGCTGATCGTATTGCCCGCCACGTTCAGCACCGAAACTACCAAGGAAGCTTGCAAAATGCAATGGCACGTCGATTTTGACGATAACTATCTGTTATTTCGTTCCTGACTGAAATATTTCTAACCTCGAAGCGCTCTTTTTTCTCCATTTTACACGCCGAACGTAGTGCCCGGCACGTTCAGTGTCGAAGCTAGAAAAGTAGCTTGTAGAATGGAATCGCAGCTCGATTTTGTCAATAATTGACTGTTATTTCGTTCCTGATTGAAATATTTCTAACGTATAAGCGCTCCTTTTTCTCCATTTTAGTCGCCGAACGTACTGCCCGCTACGTTCAGCGTCGATGCCATAAAAGAAGCATGCAAAATGCAATCGTATCTCGATTTTGGCGATAATTAACTGTTATTTCGTTCCTGATTGAAATATTTCTAACGTATAAGCGCTCCATATTCTCCACTTTACACGCCGAACGTATTGCCCGCCACGTTCAACGTCGAAGCTATAATAATAGCTTGCAGAATCCAATCGTAGCTCGATTTTGAAGATAATTAACTGTTATTTCGTTCCTGATTGAAATATTTCTAACGTTTAAGCGCTCCTTTTCCTCCATTTTACGCGCCGAACGTAGTGCCCGGCACGTTCAGTGTCGAAGCTATATAAGTAGCTTGCAGAATGCAATCGCAGCTCGATTTTGTCGATAATTGACTGTTATTTCGTTCCCGATTGAAATATTTCTGACGTATAAGCGCTCCATTTCTCCATTTTTTTTCGCCGAACGTACTGCCCGCTACGTTCAGCGTCGAAACTATCAAGGAAGCTTGCAAAATGCAATGGTACGTCGATTTTAACGATAATTAACTGTTATTTCGTTCCCGAATGAGATATTTCTAACGTTTAAGCGCTCTTTTTTCTTCATTTTACGCGCAGCACGTACTGCACAGTACGTTCAGCGTCGTAGCTATAAAAGTAGCTTGCGGAATGCAATCGTAACTCGATTTTGACGATAATTAACTGTTATTTCGTTCCTGATTGAGACATTTCTATGTTCAAGCAACCCTTATACTCCATTTCACACGCCGAACGTAGTGCATTCCAGGTTCTGCGTCGAAGCTATCAAGGAAGCTTGCAAAGTGCAATCGTAACTCGATTTTGACGATAATTAACTGTTATTTCGTTTTTGATTGAGATATTTCTAACGTTTAAGCGCACTTTTTTAAGCGCTCTTTTTCCTCCATTTTACACGCCGAACGTAGTGCATTCCAGGTTCAGCGTCGAAGCTATCAAGGAAGCTTGCAAAAAGCAATCTTAACTCGATCTTGACGATAATCAATTGTTATTTCGTTCCTGATTGAGATATTTCTAACGTTTAAGCGCCCTTTTTCCACCATTTTACACGCCGAACGTAGTGCATGACACGTTCAGCGTCAAAACTATCAAGGAAGCTTGCAAAATGCAATCGTAACTCGATTTTGACGATAATTAACTGTTATTTCGTTCCTGATTGAAATATTTCTAACGTATAAGCGCTCCTTTTTCTCCATTTTAGTCGCCGAGCGTACTACCTGCCACGTTCAGCGTCGATGCCATAAAAGAAGCATACAAAATGCAATCGTAACTCGATTTTAACAACAATTAACTGTTGTTTCGTTCCTGATTGAGATATTTCAAACGTTAAAGCGCTCTTTTTCCTCCATTTTACACGCCGAACGTATTGCCCGCCACGTTCAGCGTCGAAGCTATAATAATAGCTTGCAGAATGCAATCGTAGCTCGATTTTGAAGATAATTAACTGTTATTTCGTTTCTGATTGAAATATTTCTAACGTATAGGCGCTCCTTTTTCTCCATTTTAGTCGCTGAACGTACTGCCCGGCACGTTCAGTGTCGAAGTTATAAAAGTAGCTTGCAGAATGCAATCGTAACTTGATTTTGACGATAATTAACTG
>NC_057786.1:4469016-4470083 GCF_014825855.1 Bombus pyrosoma | reverse complement strand
ATCGTGCTGCGATTGCATTCTGCAAGCTACTTTTATAGCTTCGACACTGAACGTGCCGGGCACTACGTTCGGCGTGTAAAATGGAGAAAAGGGCGCGCTTGAACGTTAGAAATATTTCAATCCGGAACGAAATAACAGCTGGTTATCGTCAAAAGCGACGTACCATTGCATTTTGCAAGCTTCCTTGATAATTTCGACGCTGAACGTGACGGGCAATACGTTCGGCGTGTAAAATGGAGAAAAAGGAGCGCTTAAGCGTTAGAAATATTTCAATCAGATGGAGTTAACAGTTAATTATCGACAAAATCGAGTTACGATTGCATTCTGCAAGCTACTTTTATAGCTTCGACACTGAACGTGCCGGGTACTACGTTCGGCGTGTAAAATGGAGAAAAAAGAGCGCTTGAACGTTGGAAATATCTCAATCAGGAACGCAATAACAGTTAATTATCGTCAAAATCGAGTAACGATTGCATTTTGCAAACTTCCTAGATAGCTTCGACGCTGAACATGGACTGTACTACATTCGGCGAGTGAAATGGAGTATAAGGGTGGCATGAACATAGAAATATCTCAATCAGGATAGAAATTACAGTTAATTATCGCCAAAATCGTGATACGATTGCATTTTGCATGCATCTTTTATGGCATCGACGCTGAACGTAGCGGGCAATACGTTCGGCGAATAAAATGGAGAAAAAGGAGCGCTTATACGTTAGAAATATTTCAATCAGGAACGAAATAACAGTTAATTGTCGTCAAAACCGAGGTACGATTGCATTTTGTATGCTTCTTTTATGGCATCGACGCTGAACGTGGCGGGCACTACGTTCGGCGAGTAAAATGGAGAATATGGAGCGCTTATACGTTAGAAATATTTCAATCAGGAACGAAATAACAGTTAGTTATCGTCAAAATCGACGTACCATTGCATTTTGCAAGCTTGCTTGATAGTTTCGACGCTGAATGTGGCATGCACTACGTTCGGCGTGTAGAATGGAGGAAATAGAGCGCTTAAACGTTAGAAATATCTCAACCAGGAACGAAATAACAGTTAATTATCGTCA
>NC_057786.1:4466562-4468516 GCF_014825855.1 Bombus pyrosoma | reverse complement strand
ACGTTATAACGTAACACTGTATAACGTTATACGTCATATCGTAACACCACATAACGTTATACGTTATATCGTAATACCACATATCGTTATACATTATAACGTAATAGTATATAACGTTATACGTCATATCGTAACACCACATAACGTTATACGTTATATCGTAATACCACATAACGTTATACGTTATAACGTAATACTACATAACGTTATACGTCATATCGTAACACCACAGAACGTTATACGTTATAACGTAATACTATATAACGTTATACGTTATATCGTATCACCACATAACCTTATACGTTATATTGTACTGCTATATGACGTTATACGTCATATCCTAATACTACATTACGTTATACGTCATATCGTAATATCACAAAACGCTATACGATATATCGTATTGCTATATGACGTTATACGTTATATGGTAATACCACATAACGTTATACGTTATAACGTAATACTATATAACATTATATGTCATATCGTAATACCACATAACGTTATGCGTTATAACGTAACACTGTATAACGTTTTACGTCATGTCTTAACACCACATAACGTTATACGTTATATCGTAATACCACATATCGTTATACATTATAACGTAGTACTATATAACGTTATACGTCATATCGTAACACCACATAACGTTATACGTTATATCGTAATACCACATAACGTTATACGTTATAACGTAATACTAAATAACGTTATACGTCATATCGTAACACCACAGAACGTTATACGTTATAACGTAATACCACATATCGTTATACATTATAACGTAATACTTTATAACGTTATACGTCATATCGTAACACCACATAACGTTATACCTTATATCGTGATACCACATAACGTTATACGTTATAACGTAATTGTATATAACGTTATACGTCATATCGTAACACCACATATTGTTATACGTTATATCGTAATACCACATATCGTTATACATTAGAACGTAATACTATATAACGTTAAACGTCATATCGTAACACCACATAACGTTATACGTTATATCGTAATACCACCTATCGTTATACATTATAACGTAATACAATATAACGGTACACGTCATATCGTAACACCACATAACCTTATACTTTATATCGTTTTGCTATATTACGTTATACGTTATACCCTAATACTACATTACGTTATACGCCATATCGTAACACCACATAACGTTATACGTTATATCGTATTGCTATATGACGTTATACGCTATATGGTAATACCACATAACTTTATACCGTATATCGTATTGCTTTATGACGTTATACGTTATATCCTAATACTACATTACGTTATACGCCATATGGTAATACCACATAACGTTATACGTTATAACGAAATACTATATAACGTTATACGTCATATCGTAACACCACATAAGGTTATACATTATATCGTAAAACTATATAACGTTATACGTCATATCGTGACACCACATAACGTTATACATTATATCGTAATACTATATAACGTTTTACGTCATATCGTAACACCACATAACGTTATACGTTATAACGTAAGACTATATAACGCTATACGTCATATCGTAACACCACGTAACGTTATACGTTATATCGTAATACCACGTAACGTTATACGCTATAACGTGATAGTGTATAACGTTATACGTCATATCGTAACACCACATAACGTTATACGTTATGTCATATTGCTATATGACGTTATACGTTATATATTAATACTACATTACGTTATACGCCATATCGTAGTACCACATAACGTTATACGTTATATCGTATTGCTATATGACATTATACGTTATATGGTAATACCACATAACGTTATACGTTATATCGTAATACTATATAACGGTATACGTCATATCGTAACACCACATATGATTATACGTTATATCGTAATACCACATACCGTTATACATTATAACGTAATGCTATATAACGTTATACGT
>NC_057786.1:4464984-4466062 GCF_014825855.1 Bombus pyrosoma | reverse complement strand
AACGTATCTCTGCTGCCATTCGATATATGTCTACAATTCTGAGCGCGTTATACTCCACAGATGATGCCAAATACGTGGAACGACATCCGGTTTGTGCTATGTCAACTCTGGTCTAAGTCAATACCAGCGTATTTTCAGTTCCGCATATTCAATCATGAATATTCGTCTGAACATATCTCCGCTGCTATTGGTGATATGTTGATGATTCGATGCACGTTATACTCCACATATGCTGCCAAATACAGAACACGACATCCGGTTTGCGCTATGTCAATTCTAGGCTCTGCAAAATTCTGCGCAGTTGCACTTTTGTATATTCGTGCTTTATTATGCAATTGATTGTGTATTTGTTGCGATTCGAGATATGTCTATAATTCGATGCGCGTTATATACCCCATACACCGCCAAATACAGAGCACGACATTTGGTTTGCGCTACGGCAAATCTGGGCACTGTGAAATCCAGCGCATTTGCAGCGTTGCATATTCAGGGTTGAATATTCAATAGATCGTATCTCTGCTGCTATCCGAGATATGACTACAATTCTGAGGGTGTTATACTCCATACATGCTGCTAAATACGTGGAATGACATCCTGTTTTCGCCACGTACACTTTGTCCTAGGTCGAGACCAGCGTATTTCCAGTTTTGCATATCAAAGTATGAATATTCATCTGGGCGCACCTCCGCTACTATTGCTAATAGGTCGACAATTCAATGCACGTGATACTTCACAAATGCTGCCAATACAGAGCACGGTATGCGGATTGTGCAAAGTCAGGCCTGGTTTAGGTCAAATCCCGCGTATTTGTACTATTGCATTTTCAGACTTCAATATTCAAATGAATGTTCGTCTGCTGCTATTGGTCATATGTCGGCATCAGAATGCGCGTTATACTCCACTTATGCTGCCAAATACGTGGAGCGACATCTGGTTTGGGCTATGCCAACTCTGGTCTAGGTCAAGATCAGCGCATTTGTACTTTTGCATATTCAGAATTCAATATTCAAATGAATGATCCTCTGTTGCTATTGGTCATCTGTAGGCATTAGAATGCGCGTTATACGCCACATATGCT
>NC_057786.1:4461899-4464484 GCF_014825855.1 Bombus pyrosoma | reverse complement strand
GTAACTCGATTTTGATGATAAACAACTGTTATTTCGTTCCTGATTGAGATATTTCTAACGTTTAAGCGCTCTTTTTTCTCCATTTTACACGCCGAGCTCAGCGCCCGCCACGTTCAGCGTCGTAGCTATAAAAGTAGGATGCTGAATGCAATCGTAACTCGATTTTGATGATAAAAAACTGTTATTTCGTTCCTGATTGTAATATTTCTAACGTTTAAGCGCTCTTTTCTCTCCATTGTACAAGCAGGACGTACTGCACTTTACGTTCAGCATCGAAGGCATAAAAGTAGCATGCGAAATGCAATCGTAACTCGAGTTTTGAAAATAATTAACTGTTATTTCGTTCCCGATTGAGATATTTCTAACGTTAAAGCGCTCTTTTCCCATCATTTTACGCGCAGCACGTACTGCACAGTACGTTCAGCGTCGTAACTATAAAAGAAGCTTGCTTAATGCAATCGAAACTTGATTTTGACGTTACTTATCTGTTATTTCTTTCCTGACTGAGATGTTTTTAACGTTTAAAAGCTCGATTTCCTCAATTTTACACGCCGAACGTAGTGCCCGGCACGTTCATTGTCGAAACAAACAAAGAAGCACGAAAATTGCAATCGCAACATGATTTCGATGATAATTAACTGTTATTTCTTTGCTGACTGAGATATTATTAACGTTTAAAAGCTCGATTTCCAATATTTTTCACGCCGAACGTAGTGCCCGGCACGTTCAGTGTCGAAACAAACAAAGCAGCTCGAAAATTGCATTCGTAACACGATTATGATGATAATTAACTGTTACTTCCTTCCTGGTGGAGATATCTCTATGTTCAAGCTGCCTTAATACTTCATTTTACACGCCGAACGTAGTGCATTCCAGGTTCGGCGTCGAAGCTATCAAGGAAGCTTAACTGTCGATAACTAATTGTTGTTTCGTTCCCGATTGAAATATTTCTAACGTTTAAGCGTTGTTTTCGATCCATTTTACGTGCCGGACGAACTGCCCGACACGTTCAGCGTCGAAGCTATAAAAGAAGCATGCGAAATGCAATCGTAACTCGATTCTTGACGATAATTAACTGTTATTTCGTACCTGATTGAGATATTTCTAACGTTTCAGCGCTCTTTTTTATCCATTTTACACGCCGAACTCGGCGCCCGCCACGTTCAGCGTCGAAACAATCAATCTAGCTCGAAAATTGCGATCGTAACATGATTTCGATGATAATTAACTGTTATTTCGTTCCCGATTGAGGTATTTCTAACGTATAAGCGCTCTTTTCCCATCCTTTTACGCGCAGCACGGACTGCACAGTACGTTCAGCGTCGTAGCTATAAAAGAAGCTTGCTTAATGCAATCGAAACTTTATTTTGACGTTACTTATCTGTTATTTCTTTCCTGACTGAGATGTTTTTAACGTTTAAAAGATCGGCTTTCTCCATTTTACACGCCGAACGTAGTGCCCGGCACGTTCAGTGTCTAAACAAGCAAAGGAGCTCGGAAAGTGCAATAGAAACTCGATTTTGACGATAATTGACTGTTATTTCGTTCCTGATTGAAATATTTCTAACGTTTAAGCGCTCCTTTTTATCCCTTTTACACGCCGAACTCAGCGCCCGCCACGTACAGCGTCGAAACAATCAATCTAGCTCGAAAATTGCGATCGTAACATGATTTCGATGATAATTAACTGTTATTTCGTTTCTGATTGAGATATTTCTAACGTTTAAGCGCTCTTTCTTCTCCATTTTACACTCCGAGCTCAGCGCCCGCCACGTTCAGCGTCTTAGCTATAAAAGTAGCTTGAGGAATGCAATCGTTAACTCGGTTTTGGCGTTAATAATCTGTTATTTCTTTGCTGACTGAGATATTTTTAACGTTTAAAAGCCCGATTTTCGCCATTTCACAGGCCGAACGTAGTGCCCGGCACGTTCAGTGTCGAAACAAACAAATGAACTCGAAAATTGCAATCGTAACATGATTTCGATGATAATTAACTGTTATTTCGTTCCCGATTGAGATATTTCTAACGTTTAAGCGCTCTTTTTTCTCCATTTTACGAGCAGCACGTACTGCACAGTACGCTCAGCGTCGAAGCTACAAAAGAAGCTTGCAGAATGCAATCGTAACTCGATTTTAACATTAATTATCTGTTATTTCTTTGCTGACTGAGATATTTTTAACGTTTAAAAGCCCGATTTTTCTATTTTACACGCAGCAAGTAGTGCCCGGCACATTCAGCGTCGAAACAAACAATGGAGCTCGAAAATTGCAATCGTAACATGATTTCAATGATAATTAACTGTTATTTCGTTCCCGATTGAGATATTTCTAACGTTTAAGCGCTATTTTTCTCCATTTTACGAGCAGCACGTACTGCACAGTACGCTCAGCGTCGAAGCTACAAAAGAAGCTTGCAGAATGCAATCGTAACTCGATTTTAACGTTAGTTATCTGTTATTTCTTTGCTGACTGAGATATTTTTAACGTTTAAAAGCCCGATTTGCTCTATTTTACACGCAGCAAGTAGTGCCCGGCACGTTCAGCGTCGAAACAAACAATGGAGCTCGAAAATTGCAATCGTAACA
>NC_057786.1:4460064-4461399 GCF_014825855.1 Bombus pyrosoma | reverse complement strand
CACGCAGCACGTACTGCACTTTACGTTCAGCATCGAAGCCATAAAAGTAGCATGCGAAATGCAATCGTAACTCGATTTTTGACGATAATTAACTGTTATTTCGTCCCCGGTTGAGATATTTCTAACGTTTAAGCGCTCTTTTTTCTCCATTTTACACGCCGAGCTCAGCGCCCGCCACGTTCAGCGTCGAAGCTATAAATGTAGCTTGCTGAATGCAATCGTAACTCGATTTTGACGATAATTAAGTGTTATTTCCATTCTTATTGAGATATTTTTAACGTTTAGAAGCTCGATTTTCTCTATTTTACAAGCTGAACGTAGTGCCCGGCACGTTCAGTGTCGAAACAAACAAAGGAGCTCGAAAATTGCAATCGCCCCATGATTTCGATGATAATTAACTGTTATTTCGTTCCCGATTGAGATATTTCTAACGTTTAAGCGCTCTTTTTTCTCCATTCTATACGCAGCACGTACTGCACTTTACGTTCAGCATCGAAGCCATAAAAGTAGCATGCGAAATGCAATCGTAACTCGATTTTTGACGATAATTAACTGTTATTTCGTTCCCGATAGAGATATTTCTAACGTTTAAGCGCTCTTTTTTCTCCATTTTACACGCCGAGCTCAGCGCCCGCCGCGTTCAACGTCGGAGCTACAAATGTAGCTTGCTGAATGCAATCGTAACTCGATTTTGACGATAATTAAGTGTTATTTCTATCCTGATTGAGATATTATTCACGTTTAAAAGCTCGATTTTCTCCATTTTACACGCCGAACCTAGTGCCCGGCACGGTCAGCGTCGAAACAAACAATGGAGCTCGAAAATTGCGATCGTAACATGATTTCGATAATAATTAACTGTTATTTCGTTCCCGATTGAGATATTTCTAACGTTTAAGCGCTCTTTTTTCTTCATTTTACGTGCCGGACGAACTGCCCGACACGTTCCGCGTCGAAGCTGTAAACGAAGCTTGCATAATGCAATCGTAACACGATTTTGACGATAATTAAGTGTTATCTCTATCCTGATTGAGATATTATTCACGTTTAAAAGCTCGATTTTCTCCATTTTACACGCCGAACGTAGTGCCCGGCACGGTCAGCGTCGAAACAAACAATGGAGCTCGAAAATTGCGATCGTAACATGATTTCGATGATAATTAACTGTTATTTCGTTCCCGATTGAGATATTTCTAACGTTTAAGCCCTCTTTTTTCTTCATTTTACGTGCCGGACGAACTGCCCGACATGTTCAGCTTCGAAGTTATAAAAGAAGCTTGCAGAATGAAATCGTAACTCGATTTTGACGTTAATTATCTGTTATTTCTTTCCTGA
>NC_057786.1:4457991-4459564 GCF_014825855.1 Bombus pyrosoma | reverse complement strand
TTCTCCATTCTACACGCAGCACGTACTGCACTTTACGTTCAGCATCGAAGCCATAAAAGTAGAATGCGAAATGCTATCGTAACTCGATTTTTGACGATAATTAACAGTTATTTCGTTCCTGATTGAGATATTTCTAACGTTTAAGCGCTCTTTTTTCTCCATTTTACACGCCGAGCTCAGCGCCCGCCACGTTCAGCGTCGAAGCTATAAAAGTAGATTGCTGAATGCAATCGTAACTCGATTTTGATGATAAACAACTGTTATTTCGTTCCTGATTGAGATATTTCTAACGTGTAAGCGATCTTTTTTCTCCATTTTACACGCCGAGCTCAGCGCCCGTCACGATCAGCGTCGAAGCTATAAAAGTAGCTTGCTGAATGCAATCGTACCTCGATTTTGATGATAAACAACTGTTATTTCATTCCCGATTGAGATATTTCTAACGTTTAAGCGCTCCTTTCTCTCCATTTTACGAGCAGCACGTACTGCACAGTACGTTCAGCGTCGAAGCTATAAATGAAGCTTGCGGAATGCAATCTTAACTCGATTTTGACGTCACTTATCTGTTATTTCTTTGCTGACTGAGTTATTTTTAACGTTTAAAAGCTCGATTTTCTCTATTTTACACGCCGAACGTAGTGCCCGGCACGTTCAGTGTCGAAACAAACAAAGGAGCTCGAAAATTGCAATCGTAACATGATTTCGATGATAATTAGTTGTTATTTCGATCCCGATTGAGATATTTCTAACGTTTAAGAGCTCCTTTTTCTCCATTTTACACGCCGAGCTCAGCGCCCGGCACGTTCATCGTCGAAGCTATAAAAGAAGCTTGCAGAATGCAATCGTAACTCGATTTTGACGTTAATTATCCGTTATTTCTTTGCTGACTGAGATATTTTTAACGTTTAAAAGCCCGATTTTCTCTATTTTAACGCCGAACGTAGTGCCCGGCACGTTCAGTGTCGAAACAAACAATGGAGCTCGAAAATTGCAATCGCAACATGATTTCGATGATAATTAACTGTTATTTCGTTCCTGATTGAAATATTTCTAACGTTTAAGCGCTCCTTTTTCTCCATTTTACACGCCGAGCTCAGCGTCCGCCACGTTCAGCGTCGAAGCTATAAAAGTAGCTTGCTGAATGCATTCGTACCTCGATTTTCATGATAAACAACTGTTATTTCGTTCCCGATTGAGATAATTCTAACGTTTAAGCGCGCCTTTCTCTCCATTTTAGGAGCAGCACGTACTGCACAGTACGTTCAGCATCGAAGCTATAAATGAAGCTTGCAGAATGCAATCTTAACTCGATTTTGACGTTAATTATCTGTTATTTCTTTGCTGACTGAGATATTTTTAACGTTTAAAAGCCCGATTTTCTCTATTTTACACGCCGAGCGTAGTGCCCGGCACGTTCAGTGTCGAAACAAACAATGGAGCTCGAAAATTGCAATCGAAACATGATTTCGATGATAATTAACTGTTATTTCGTCCCTGATTGAAATATTTCTAACGCCTGAGCGCTCTTTTTCTCCATTTTAAACGCAGCACGTACTGCACCGTACGTTCAGCA
>NC_057786.1:4454443-4457491 GCF_014825855.1 Bombus pyrosoma | reverse complement strand
CAGTTCTTTCGTTCCCGATTGAGATATTTCTAACGTTTAAGAGCTCTTTTTTCTCCATTTTACACGCCGAGCTCAGCGCCCGCCACGTTCAGCGTCGGAGCTATAAAAGTAGCTTGCTGAATGCAATCGTAACTCGATTTTGATGATAAACAACTCTTATTTCGTTCCCGATTGAGATATTTCTAACGTTTAAGCGCTCCTTTCTCTCCATTTTACGAGCAGCACGTAATGCACAGTACGTTCAGCGTCGAAGCTATAAATGAAGCTTGCAGAATGCAATCTTAACTCGATTTTGACGTTAATTATCTGATATTTCATTGCTGACTGAGATATTTTTAACGTCTAAAAGCCCGATTTTCTCTATTTCACACGCCGAACGTAGTGCCCGGCACGTTCAGTGTCGAAACAAACAACGGAGCTCGAAAATTGCAATCGCAACATGATTTCGATGATAATTAACTGTTATTTCGTTCCCGATTGAGATATTTCTAACGTTTAAGCGCTCTTTTTTCTCCATTTTACACGCAGCACGTACTGCACTGTACGTTCAGCGTCGTAGCTATAAAAGTAGCTTGCGGAATGCAATCGTAATTCGATTTTGACGTTAATTATCTGATATTTCATTGCTGACTGAGATATTTTTAACGTCTAAAAGCCCGATTTTCTCTATTTTACACGCCGAACGCAGTGCCCGGCACGTTCAGTGTCGAAACAAACAAAGGAACTCGAAAATTGCAATCGTAACATGATTTCGATGATAATTAGTTGTTATTTCGATCCCGATTGAGATATTTCTAACGTTTAAGCGCTCCTTTTTCTCCATTTTACACGCCGAGCTCAGCGCCCGCCACGTTCAGCGTCGAAGCTATAAAAGAAGCTTGCAAAATGTAATCGTAACTCGATTTTGACGTTAATTATCCGTTATTTCTTTGCTGACTGAGATATTTTTAACGTTTAAAAGCCCGATTTTCTCTATTTTACACGCCGAACGTAGTGCCCGGCACGTTCAGTGTCGAAACAAACAATGGAGCTCGAAAATTGCAATCGCAACATGATTTCGATGATAATTAACTGTTATTTCGTCCCTGATTGAAATATTTCTAACGCTTAAGCGCTCTTTTTCTCCATTTTAAACGCAGCACGTACTGCACCGTACGTTCAGCATCGGGGCCATAAAAGTAGCATGCGAAATGCAATCGTAACTCGATTTTTGACGATAATTAACTGTTATTTCGTTCCCGATTGAGATATTTCTAACGTTTAAGCGCTCTTTTTTTCTCCATTTTACACGCCGAGCACAGCGCCCGCCACGTTCAGCGTCGAAGCTATAAAAGTAGCTTGCTGAATGCAATCGTAACTCGATTTTGCTGATAAACAACTCTTATTTCGTTCCCGATTGAAATATTTCTAACGTTTAAGCGCTCTTTTCTCTCCATTTTACGAGCTGCGCGTACTGCACAGTACGTTCAGCGTCGAAGCTATAAAAGAAGCTTGCAGAATGCAATCTTAACTCGATTTTGACGTTAATTATCTGATATTTCATTGCTGACTGAGATATTTTTAACGTCTAAAAGCCCGATTTTCTCTATTTTACACGCCGAACGTAGTGCCCGGCACGTTCAGTGTCGAAACAAACAACGGAGCTCGAAAATTGCAATCGCAACATGATTTCGATGATAATTAACTGTTATTTCGTTCCTGATTGAGACATTTCTAACGTTTAAGCGCTCCTTTTTCTCCATTTTACGCGCCTAGCTCAGCGCCCGCCACGCTCAGCGTCGAAGCTATAAAAGTATCTTGCTGAATGCAATCGTAACATGATTTCGATGATAATTAACTGTTATTTCGTCCCTGATTGAGATATTTCTAACGTTTAAGCGCTCCTTTCTCTCCATTTTACGAGCAGCACGTACTGCACAGTACGTTCAGAGTCGAGGCCATAAAAGTAGCATGCGGAATGCAATCGTAACTCGATTTTGACGATAATTAAGTGTTATTTCTATCCTGATTGAGATATTTTTAACGTTTAAAAGCTCGGTTTTCTCTATTTTACACGCCGAACGTAGTGCCCGGCACGTTCAGCGTCGAAACAAACAATGAAGTTCGAAAATTGCAATCGTAACATGTTTTCGATGATAATTAGTTGTTATTTCGTTCCCGATTGAGATATTTCTAACGTTTAAGCGCTCTTTTTTCTCCATTTTACACGCCGAGCTCAGCGCCCGCCACGTTCAGCGTGGAAGCTATAAAAGTAGATTGCTGAATGCAATCGTATCTCGATTTTGATGATAAACAACTGTTATTTCGTTCCTGATTGAGATATTTCTAACGTGTAAGCGCTCTTTTTTCTCCATTTTACACGCCGAGCTCAGCGCCCGTCACGATCAGCGTCGAAGCTATAAAAGTAGCTTGCTGAATGCAATCGTACCTCGATTTTGATGATAAACAACTGTTATTTCGTTCCTGATTGAAATATTTCTAACGTTTAAGCGCTCCTTTCTCTCCATTTTACGAGCAGCACGTAATGCACAGTACGTTCAGCGTCGAAGCTATAAATGAAGCTTGCAGAATGCAATCGTAACTCGATTTTGATGTTAATTATCTGTTATTTCTTTGCTGACTGAGATATTGTTAACATTTAAAAGCCTGATTTTCTCTATTTTACACGCCGAACGCAATGCCCGGCACGTTCAGTGTCGAAACAAACAAAGGAGCTCGAAAATTGCAGTCGCAATATGATTTCGATGATAATTAACTGTTATTTCGTTCCCGATTGAGATATTTCTAACGTTTAAGCGCTCTTTTTTCTCCATTTTACACGCAGCACGTACTGCACAGTACGTTCAGCGTCGAAGCCATAAAAGTAGCATGCGAAATGCAATCGTAACTCGATATTTGACAATAATTAACTGTTATCTCGTTCCCGATTGAGATATTTCTAACGTTTAAGCGCTCTTCTTTCTCCATTTTACACGCCGAACTCAGCGCCCGCCACGTTCAGCGTCGAAGCTATAAAAGTAGCTTGCTGAATGCAATCGTAACATGATT
>NC_057786.1:4452557-4453943 GCF_014825855.1 Bombus pyrosoma | reverse complement strand
TAATACTACATAGCGTTATTCGTTATAACGTAACACTACATAACTTTATACCTTATATCGTAATACAACATATCGTTATACCTTATATCGTAGTACCATATATCGTTATACGTTATAACGTAACACTACATATCGATATACGTTATATCGTAATACTATATAACGTTATACGTTGTAACGTAACAGTACATAACGTTATGCGTTATATCGGAATACTACATAACGTTATACGCTATAACGTAATGCTACATAACGTTTTATGTTATATCGTAGTGCTACATAACGTTATACGTTATATCATAATGCTACGTAACGTTATACCGTATATCGATATACAACATATCTATATGCGTTATATCGTAATACCATATAACGTTATACGTTATATCTTAATACTGTATAACGTCATACGTTATATCGTAACACTACATATCGTTATACGTTATATCGTAATACTACATACCGTTATACGTTATATCGTAATGCTACGTAACGTTATACGGTATATCGAAATACAACATATCCATATACGTTATATCGTAATACTATATAACGTTATACGTTATATCGTAATACTGTATAACGTTATACGTTGTATCGTAATACTATATAACGTTATACGTTATATCGTAATAATACATATCGTTATACGTTATATCGTAATACCATATAAAGTTATACGTCATATCGTCATACTATATAACGTTATACGCTAGAACGTATTATTACATAACATTATACCTTATATCGCAATACAACATATCGTTATCCGTTATATCGTAGTACCATATATCGTTATGCGTCATAACGTCACACTACATAACGTTATACGTTATAACGTAATACCTTATAACGTTATACGTTATATCGTAATACAACATATCCATATACGTTATATCATAATACAACATATCGTTATACGTTATATCGTAATACTACATATCGTTATACGTTATATCGTATTACCATATAACGTTATACGTTATGTCGTAATAGTACATTATGTTATACATTATATCGTAATACGACACAACGTTATACGCTATAACGTAATGCTACATAACGTTATACGTTATATCGTAATGCTACATAACGTTATGCGTTATATCGTAATACTACATATCGTTATACGTTATATCGTATTACCATATAACGTTATACCTTATGTCGTAATAGTACATGACGTTAAACATTATATCGTAATACGACAAAACGTTATACGCTATAACGTAATGCTACATAACGATATACGTTATATCGTAATGCTACATAACGTTATACGTTATATCGTAATACTATGTAACGTTCTACGCTATAACGTAATACTACATAACGTTATTCGTTATAACGTAACACTACATAACTTTATACCTTATATCGTAATAC
>NC_057786.1:4451049-4452057 GCF_014825855.1 Bombus pyrosoma | reverse complement strand
ATACGTTATATCGTAATCCTATATAACGTTAGACTTTGTAACGAATTACTACATATCGTTATACGTTATATCGTAATGCTACATAACGTTATACGTTATATCGTAATGCTACATAACGTTATACGTTATATCGTAATACTGTTTAACGTTATACGTTATATCGTAATACTACATACCGTTATTCGTTATATCGCAATACAACATAACGTTATACGTTATATCGTAATGCTACATAACGTTATACGTTATATCATAATACTATGTAACGTTATACGCTATAACGTAATACTACATAACGTTATTCGTTATAACGTAACACTAGCTAACTTTATACCTTATATCGTAATACAACATATCGTTATTCCTTATATCGTAGTACCGTATATCGTTATACGTTATAACGTAACACTACATATCGATATACGTTATATCGTAATACTATATAACGTTATACGTTGTAACGTAACAGTACATAACGTTATACGTTATATCGGAATACTACATAACGTTATACGCTATAACGTAATGTTACATAACGTTTTACGTTATATCGTAGTGCTACATAACGTAATGCGTTATATCATAATGCTACGTAACGTTATACGGTATATCGAAATACAACATATCCATATACGTTAAATCGTAATACCATATAACGTTATACGTTATATCGTAATACTGTATAACGCTATACGTTATATCGTAATAGCACATATCGTTATACGTTTTATCGTAATACTACATATCGTTATACGTTATATAGTAATACCATATAACGTTATACGTCATATCGTAATACTATATAACGCTATACGCTAGAACGTATTATTACATAACGTTATACCTTATATCGCAATACAACATATCGTTATCCGTTATATCGTAGTACCATATATCGTTATGCGTCATAACGTCACACTACATAACGTTATACGTTATATCGTAATACCATATAACGTTATACGTTATATCGTAATACAACATATCCATATACGTTATATCATAATA
>NC_057786.1:4449317-4450549 GCF_014825855.1 Bombus pyrosoma | reverse complement strand
GTTAAAAATATCTCAATCAGGATAGAAATAACACTTAATTATCGTCAAAATCGAGTTACGATTGCATTCCGCAAGCTACTTTTATAGCTACGACGCTGAACGTGGCGGGCGCTGAGCTCGGCGTGTAAAATGGAGAAAAAAGAGCGCTTGCACGTTAGAAATATCTCAATCAGGAACGAAATAACAGTTGTTTATCATCGAAATCGAGTTACGATTGCATTCAGCAAGCTACTTTTATAGCTTCGACCCGGAACGTGGCGGGCGCTGAGCTCGGCTTGTAAAATGGAGAAAAAGGAGCGCTTAAACGTTATAAATATTTCAATCAGGAACGAAATAACACTTAATTATCGTCAAAATCGAGTTACGATTGCATTCCGCTGGCTACTTTTATAGCTACGACGCTGAACGTGTCGTGCAGTTCGTCCGGCACGTAAAATGGAGAGAATCGAGTTTTTAAACGTTAAAAATATCTCAATCAGGATAGAAATAACACTTATTTATCGTCAAAATCGATTTACGATCGCATTCCGCAAGCTACTTTTATAGCTACGACGCTGAACGTACTGTGCAGTACGTGCTGCGTGTAAAATGGAGAAAAAAGAGCGCTTAAACGTTAGGAATATTTTAATCAGGAACGAAATAACAGTTGTTTATCATCAAAATCGAGTTACGATTGCATTCAGCAAGCTACTTTTATAGCTTCGACGCTGAACGTGGCGGGCGCTGAGCTCGGCGTGTAAAATGGAGAAAAAAGAGCGCTTAAACGTTAGAAATATCTCAATCGGGATCGAAATAACAGTTAATTATCGTCAAAAATCGAGTTACGACTGCATTCCGCAAGCTACTTTTATAGCTACGACGCTGAACGTACTTTGCAGTACGTGCTGCGTGTAAAATGGAGAAAAAAGAGCGCTTAAACGTTAGAAATATCTCAATCGGGAACGAAATAACAGTTAATTATCATCGAAATCATGTTGCGACTGCAATTTTCGAGCTCCTTTGTTTGTTTCGACACTGAACGTGCCGGGCACTGCGTTCGGCGTGTAAAATAGAGAAAATCGAGCTTTTAAACGTTAAAAATATATCAATCAGGATAGAAATAACACTTAATTATCGTCAAAATCGAGTTACGATTGCATTCCGCTAGCTACTTTTATAGCTACGACGCTGAACGTGTCGTGCAGTTCGTCCGGCACGTAAAATGGAGAGAATCGAGCTTTCAAACGTTAAAA
>NC_057786.1:4446881-4448817 GCF_014825855.1 Bombus pyrosoma | reverse complement strand
TCGAGCTCCATTGTTTGTTTCGACGCTCAGCGTGCAGGGCACTACGTTCGGCGTGTAAAGTGGAGAAAATCGAGCTTTTAGACGCTAAAAATATCTCAATATGGATAGAAATAACACTTAATTATCGTCAAAAATCGAGTTACGATTGCATTTCGCATGCTACTTTTATGGTTTCGATGTTGAACGTACTGTGCACTACGTGCTGCGTGTAAAATGGAGAAAAAAGGGCGCATAAACGTTAGAAAGATCTCAATCGGGAACGAAATAACAGTTAATTATCATCAAAATCATGTTACGATTGCATTTTTCGAGCTCCATTTTTTGTTTCGACGCTGAACGTCCCGGGCACTACGTTCGGCGTGTAAAATGGAGAAGGCCGAGCTTTTAAACGTTAAAAATATCTCAATCAGGATAGAAATAACACTTAATTATCGTCAAAAATCGAGTTACGATTGCATTTTTCGAGCTCCTTTGTTTGTTTCGACACTGAACGTGCCGGGCACTACGTTCGGCGTGTAAAATGGAGAGAAAAGAACGCTTAAACGTTAAAAATATCTCAGTCAGCAAAGAAATAACAGATAATTAACGTCAAAATCGGGTTACGATTGCATTATGCAAGCTTCTTTTATAGCTTCGGCGTGTAAAATGGAGTATAATGGCGGCTTGAACTTAGAGATATCTCCACCAGGAAGGAAATATCAGTTAATTATCATCAAAATCGAGTTACGATTGCATTTCGCATGCTACTTTTATGGGTTCGAGGGTGAACGTAGTGTGCAGTACGTGCTGCGCGTAAAATGAAGAAGAAAGAGCGCTTAAACGTTAGAAATATCTCAATCGGGGACGAAATAACAGTTAATTATCGTCAAAAATCGAGTTATGATTGCATTTCGCATGCTACTTTTATGGCTTCGATGCAGAACGTAAAGTGCAGTACGTGCTGCGTGTAGAATGGAAGAAAAGAGCGCTTAAGCGTTAGAAATATCTCAATAGGGAACGAAATAACAGTTAATTATCATCGAAATCATGTTACGATTGCAATTTTCGAGCTCCATTGTTTGTTTCGACGCTGAACGTGCCGGGCACTACGTTCTGTGTGTAAAATGGAGAAAGCCGAGCTTCTAAACGTTAAAAATATCTCAGTCAGCTTAGAAATAACAGATAATTACCGTCAAAATCGAGTTACGATTGCATGCTGCAAGCTTCCTTTATAGCTTCGACGCTGTACGTGTCGCGCAGTTCGTCCGGCACGTAAAATGGAGCGAAAACAACGCTTAAACGTTAGAAATATTTCAATCAGGATCGAAATAACAATTAGTTATCGACAAAATCGACGTATCATTGCATTTTGCAAGCTTCCTTGGTAGCTTCGACGCTGAACCTGGAATGCACTACGTTCGGCGTGTAAAATGGAGTATAATGGCGTCTTGAACATAGGATATCTCCACCAGGAAGGAAATAACAGTTAATTATCATCAAAATCGAGTTACGATTGCATTTCGCATGCTACTTTTATGGCTTCGATGCTGATGGTACTGTGCAGTACGTGCTGCGCGAAAAATGAAGAGAAGAGAGCGCTTAAACGTTAGAAATATTTCAATCAGGAACGAAATAACAGTTAATTATCGCCAAAAATCGAGTTAAGATTGCATTTTTCGAGCTCCATTGTTTGTTTCGACGCTCAACGTGCCGCGCACTACGTACAGCGTGTAAAATGGAGAAAATCGAGCTTTTAGACGTTAAGAATATCTCAATCAGGATAGAAATAACACTTATTTATCGTAAAAAATCGAGTTACGATTGCATTTCGCATGCTACTTTTATGGCTTCGATGCTGAACGTAAAGTGCAGTACGTGCTGCGTGTAGAATGGAGAAAAAAGAGCGCTTAAACGTTAGAAATATCTCAATCGGGAACGAAATAACAGTTAATTATCA
>NC_057786.1:4444699-4446381 GCF_014825855.1 Bombus pyrosoma | reverse complement strand
CACGTACTGCGCACAAAGTTCACCGTCGAACCCATAAAAGTAGCATGCGAAATGCAATCGTAACATGATTTTGATAATAATTAACTGTTATTTCCTTCCTGGTGGAGATATCTCTATGTTCAAGCCGCCATTATACTCCATTTTACACGCCGAAGCTATAAAAGAAGCTGGCATAATGCAATCGTAACTCGATTTTGACATCAATTACCTGTTATTTCTTTGCTGACTGAGATATTTTTAACGTTTAAGCGCTCTTTTCTCTCCATTTTACACGCCGAACGTAGTCCCGGCACGTTCAGTGTCGAAACAAACAAAGAAGCTCGAAAAATGCAATCGTAACTCGATTTTTGACGATAATTCACTGCTATTTCGTTCCCGATTGAGATATTTCTAACGTTTAAGCGCTCTTTTTTCTCCATTCTACACGCAGCACGTACTGCACTTTACGTTCAGCATCGAAGCCATAAAGGTAGCATGCGAAATGCAATTGTAACTCGATTTTTGACGATAATTAACTGTTATTTCGTTCCCGATTGAGATATTTCTAACGTTTAAGCCCTCTTTTTTCTCCATTTTATACGCCGAGCTCAGCGCCCGCCACGTTCAGCGTCGAAGCTATAAAAGAAGCTTGCAGAATGCAATTGTAACTCGATTTTGACGTTAATTATCTGTTATTTCTTTGCGGACTGAGATATTTTTAACGTTTAAGCGCTCCTTTTTCTCCATTTTACACGCTGAACTCAGTGCCAGCCACGTTCAGCGTCGAAACAAACAAAGGAGCTCGAAAATTGCAATCGTAACATGATTTCGATGATAATTAACTGTTATTTCGTTCCCGATTGAGATATTTCTAACGTTTAAGCGCTCTTTTTTCTCCATTCTACACGCAGCACGTACTGCACTTTACGTTCAGCGTCGAAGCCATAAAAGTAGCATGCGAAATGCAATCGTAACTCGATTTTTAACGATAATTAACTATTATTTCGTTCCCGATTGAGATATTTCTAACGTTTAAGCGCTCTTTCTTCTTGATTTTACGCGCAGCACGTACTGCGCACTACGTTCACCGTCGAACCCATAAAAGTAGCATGCGAAATGCAATCGTAACTCGATTTTGATGATAATTAACTGTTATTTCCTTCCTGGTGGAGATATCTCTATGTTCAAGCCGCCATTATACTCCATTTTACACGCCGAAGCTATAAAGAAGCTTGCATAATGCACTCGTAACTCGATTTTGACTTTAATTATCTGTTATTTCTTTGCTGACTGAGATATTTTTAACGTTTAAGCTATCTTTTCTCTCCATTTTACACGCCGAGCTCAGCGCTCGCCACGTTCAGCGTCGAAACAAACAATGGAGCTCGAAAATTGCAATCGCAACATGATTTCGATGATAATTAACTGTTATTTCGTTCCCGATTGAGATATTTCTAACGTTTAAGCGCTCTTTTTTCTCCATTTTACACGCCGAGCTCAGCGCCCGCCACGTTTAGCGTCGAAGCTATAAAAGTAGCTTGCTGAATGCAATCGTAACTCGATTTTGATGATAAACAACTGTTATCTCGTTCCTGATTGAGATATTTCTAACGTTTAAGAGCTCTTTTTCTCCATTTTACACGCCGAGCTCAGCGCCCGCCACGTTCAGCGTCGAAGCTATAAAAGAAGCTTGCAGAATGCAA
>NC_057786.1:4440220-4444199 GCF_014825855.1 Bombus pyrosoma | reverse complement strand
ATAACGGTATACGTCATATCGTAACACCACATAACGTTATACGTCATATCGTAACACCACATAACGTTATACGTTATAACGTAATACTATATAACGTTATATGTCATATCGTAACACCACATAACGTTATACGTCATATCGTAATACCACACAACGTTATACGTTATTTCCTAATACCATATTACGTTATACGTCATATCGTAATACCACATATCGTTATACGTTATAACGTAATACTATATAACGGTATACGTCATATCGTAACACCACATAACGTTATACGTTATAACGTAATACTATATAACGTTATACGTCATATCGTAATACCACATATCGTTATACATTATAACGTAATGCTATATAACGTTATACGTCATATCGTAACACCACATAACTTTATACGTTATATCGTGTTGCTATGTGACGTTATACGTTATATCCTAATACTACATTACCTTATACGCCATATCGTTATACCACATAACGTTATACGTTATAACGTAATACTATATAACGTTATACGTCATATCGTAACACCACATAACCTTACACGTTATATCGTATTGCTATATGACGTTATACGTTCTATCCTAATACTACATTACGTTATACGCGATATCGTAATACCAAATAACGTTATACGTAATAACGTAATACCTTATAATGGTATACGTCATATCGTAACACCACATAACGTTATACATTATAATGTAGTACTATATAACGTTATACGTCATATCGTAACTTCACATAACGTTATACGTTAGATCGTATTGCTATATGACGTTATACGTCATATCCTAATACTACATTACGTTATACGCCATATCGTTATACCACATAACGTTATACGATATTTCCTAATACTATATTACGTTATACGTCATATGGTAATACCACATAACGTTATACGTTATAACGAAATACTATATAACGTTATACGTCATATCGCAACACCACATAACGTTATACGTTATAACGTAATACTATATAACGTTATATGTCACTTCGTAACACCACATAACGTTATACGTCATATCGTAATACCACACAACGTTATACGTTATATCCTAATACTACATTACGTTATACGTCATATCGTAATACCACACACCGTTATACGTTATATCCTAATACTATATTACGTTATACGTTATATCGTAGTACCACATAACGTTATACGTTATAACGTAATACTATATAACGTTATACGTTATATCCTGATACTACATTACGTTATACGTCATATCGTAATACCACATAACGTTATACGTTATAACGTAATACTATATAACGTTATACGTCATATCAAGCTCCACATAACGTTATACGTTATATCGTAATACCACATATCCTTATACGTTATAACGTAGTACTATATAACGGTATACGTCATATCGTAATACCACACAACGTTATACGTTATTTCCTAATACCATATTACGTTATACGTCATATGGTAATACCACATATCGTTATACATTATAACGTAATGCTATATAAAGTTATACGTCATACCGTAACACCACATAACTTTATACGTTATATCGTGTTGCTATGTGACGTTATACGTTATATCCTAATACTACATTACCTTATACGCCATATCGTTATACCACATAACGTTATACGTTATAACGTAATACTATATAACGTTATACGTTATATCGTAACACCACATAACGTTATACCTTATAACGTAATACTATATAACGGTATACGTCATATCGTAACACCACATAACGTTATACGTTATTTCCTAATACTATATTACGTCATACGTCATATGGTAATACCACATATCGTTATACATTATAACGTAATGCTATATAACATTATACGTCATATCGTAACACCACATAACCTTACACGTTATATCGTATTGCTATATGACGTTATACGTTCTATCTTAATACTACATTACTTTATACGCGATATCGTAATACCAAATAACGTTATACGTTATAACGTAATACCTTATAATGGTATACGTCATATCGTAACACCACATAACGTTATACATTATAATGTAATACTATATAACGTTATACGTCATATCGTAACATCACATAACGGTATACGTTAGATCGTATTGCTATATGACGTTATACGTCATATCATAATACTACATTACGTTATACGCCATATCGTTATACCACATAACGTTATACGATATTTCCTAATACTATATTACGTTATACGTCATATGGTAATACCACAAAACGTTGTACGTTATAACGTAATACTACCTAACGTTATACGTTATATCCGGATACTACATTACGTTATACGTCATATCGTAATACCACATAACGTTATACGTTATTACGTAATACTATATAACGGTATATGTCATATCGTAACACCATATAACGTTATACGTTATAACGTAATACTGTATAACGTTATACGTCATATCGTAATACCACATAACGTTATACGTTATAACGTAACACTGTATAACGTTATACGTCATATCGTAACATCACATAACGTTATACGTTATATCGTAATACCACACAACGTCATACGTTATATCCTAATACTATATTACGTTATACGTTATATCGTAGTACCACATAACGTTATACGTTATAACGTAATACTATATAACGTTATACGTTATATCCTGATACTACATTACGTTATACGTCATATCGTAATACCACATAACGTTATACGTTATAACGTAATACAATATAACGTTATACGTCATATCAAACACCACATAACGTTATACGTTATATCGTAATACCACATATCCTTATACGTTATAACGTAGTACTATATAACGGTATACGTCATATCGTAACACCACATAACGTTATACCTTATATCGCAATACTATATAACGGTATACGTCATATCGTAACACCACATAACGTTATACGTTGTAACGTAATACTATATAACGTTATGCGTTATATCGTAATACCACATATCGTTATACATTGTAACGTAATGCTATATAACGTTATACGTCATATCGTAACACCACATAACTTTATACGTTATATCGAATTGCTATATGACGTTATACGTTATATCCTAATACTACATTACGTTGTACGCCATATCGTTATACCACATAACGTTATACGTTATAACGTAATACTATATAACTGTATACGTCATATCGTAACACCACATAACGTTATACGTTATAACGTAATACTATATAACGTTATACGTCATATCGTAACACCACATAACGTTATACGTTATAACGTAATACTGTATAACGTTATACGTCATATCGTTATACCACATAACTTTATACGTTATAACGTAACACTGTATAACGTTATACGTCATATCGTAACACCACATAACTTTATACGTTATATCGTATTGCTATGTGACGTTACATGTTATATCCTAGTACTGCATTACCTTATACGCCATATCGTTATACCACATAACGTTATACGTTATAACGTAATACTATATAACGGTATACGTCATATCGTAACACCACATAACGTTATACGTTATAACGTAATACTATACAACGTTATGCGTTATATCGTAATACCACATATCGTTATACGTTATAACGTAGTACTATATAACGGTATACGTCATATCGTAACACCACATAACGTTATACGTTATATCGTAGTACCACAAAACGTTATACGTTATAACGTAATACTATATAACGTTATACGTTATATCCTGATACTACATTACGTTATACGTCATATCGTAATACCACATAACGTTATACGTTATAACGTAATACTATATAACGGTATACGTCATATCGTAACACCATATAACGTTATACGTTATAACGTAATACTGTATAACGTTATACGTCATATCGTAATACCACATAACGTTATACGTTATGACGTAACACTGTATAACGTTATACGTCACATCGTAACATCACATAACGTTATACGTTATATCGTATTGCAATATGACGTTATACGTCATATCCTAATACTACATTACGTTATACGCCATATCG
>NC_057786.1:4435744-4439720 GCF_014825855.1 Bombus pyrosoma | reverse complement strand
TAAATCAAGGCAAAACTCACAGCGATTGATTATTTTGGAATAGACCACAAAAATTTAGATTGACAACTAAGTATTCTAGGAATGTTGCTATATTCGAGTTTGTCTCGGGGTCAATAGATGGAATTTGGCCGTTACATGTGGCACGAGGCAAATTAAAATCTTCTAGTATGTACAGTATTATACACACGATCGGGATATAAATCAACGATTTGATCAGGTCAACGATTTCAATAACGTCATGTGTAATGTCGGAATAGACAGATGGAGAAGATACGGGTGAAAAATAAACTGCCGTGAAATGAGCACATGTTGATCTAAAAAGAATCCTGACAAGGATATTAATGTGCATACTTAAGCAACGAAATGAACTTTTAACAACAATTAAAACACCACTATCTCTTGAGAGGTTGCTAGTGAGAAAAAAATCTATCACAACGAAATACATCACAGCTGTTATTAAATATGGGTTTGGGGTTGATATTTAATTGATTCACGCAGATTCAAGTTTTGCTTTCTATATTTCACCACCATGTACAACCGTCTGAACACACCGGATACATTTATATAATTAACACGTGGTCGACTCCTAAGACAAAGGAGCTTCATTAGAAGTCGTACCAACTTAGCTTCTAGTAACTAGCGATCATGCCAACTTAACTTTTCTCAACACAAATAACACTCTCAAAACCCTAGACTATAACAGTGACGGTAACGGCATAGAATTTCAGATAAACAAGAATACATCGGACTTCCTAACACTTGAAACACAGACCAAAACTCCCAGGTTCAATTACAAAAAGACAGACTGGAAAAAGTTCCAAAACCTGCTCGAACAGAACTGCAACCTAAAGATCTACAACAACATCAACCTAACGAACTGACAAATCGACTCATTCATAGATGAAATAGAAAAAAAAATATACAAATTATATATATTTAGCTCTACAAGAATTCGTACCAAACGTAAAACAAAAAAATTCTTGCAGGCCTCTAGCTAAGAAGTATGAAGCGGGTTTTGACATTGGGTGTGATGAGCTCTTCGCTAATAAGTTGTACGAACAAGATGCGGGGTATATTATGTATGTAGCAACCGTAAGTCGTCTTTATGTCGCGTGTGCAATAGGGAAATTAAGCCAAAGATGCGCAAATCCTAATGTGTCCGATTGGAAAGCAGTGAGGCGAATTTTTAAGTACCTGCTAAAAACCAAAGACTTGAAACTAGTGTACCAAAGAACAGGACAACCTCTGAAGGTGTTTTGTGATTCAGACTTTGCGGGCTGTTCGGTAGATAGGAAATCAAGGAGCGGTTATGTTTTCATACTCGCTAGTGGTGCAATATCTTAGTTGTCCAAGAAACAACCAATTATAGCTCAATCGACATGCAAGGAGGAGTTCATGGCGATGCAAGAAGCAGCAAGTGTCACATCCCGCGCTCCGCACGTGCCGTAACGAAAACTACAATAAGTAAATTACGTGAGCGGTCATTTAAACACACAATAAACTAAAAAGAATATAAAAATAATAAAATAAAATAAAACACTAACAAAAGATTAATTACATGTAGACGCACGTGATACTGTTACATAAGGGCGACTAGTAGACTAACGATTTGTGATATACGTACATATATAAGAAACGCGAGGATACACTGAATAAAATCAATTAATAAACAATGATTATGTACGAATTGACAATCCAAATGGTTAGTCGATCAATTAAGAACAATCTATGATCTGACAGTTGGATAAACTACGATCTAAGATCATAATCAATCAAGACTAATTCGCGATTTGAACAGGAATACATATTTTAATAATAAATGTGGAATACCTGAAATACAAATCCACAAAACCAACTAATAACTAACAGATATAAAGAAATACATTACGTTATAACAATCCAATACATATAAAAATAGTACATATGCGGAATATACATACATGCATTATATATATATATATGTCGGAGATGAAAGAACACCGGAGCCCTCCTTTGGAACTTTGGGAAGGTCCCGTAATGTTGTAATCTAGATTCTACCATAGCCGTAATTAAACAATTGTCATTCAACCCGATCGTACTTATTTGAGATTCGTGACAGTGAGCTTGGGCTCGAGGCGACAACCAGTCGCCAATGTAGCCGCGGTCAAGGGATGAACGTTTGTTTAACAAAGGTATAGAGTAACAGTATAGCTTAAAAGAAATAGTTGCAGCGATACTTGACAATAGACATTTCAACGGTCTCTGTCCCGTGGCTCGCCACTCGCAGACCCTGTCCTCCGGGTAAGATGGTTGCCAGATGCCGATGCGTTTCCGCAGTGCATGTTCAGCTAGCCTGAGGACCCGTTGTAAATCTTAAGATTTAGTTAATTACAAGTCCTGCAAACAGAAAACAGTCTTTGTCCCAACTACGGGAAGATAGGGGAAACCTACTTTCTCTCGAACGACGCTCCTCATTAGCAACTTTCCCCTCAAGGGCGGCTAGCATTCTTTTCTAACCATCAACGTGGAAATTGACCAATTAACAGCAACGTCAATTTCCCTCACTTTCCGAACGAAGGCTTTCTCCACGAATCCGATGATCTCGTGCCCTTGGGCACATCCCGTCATAGTTTTCCTCGGTGGCATCATCGCGACGAAAATTCATTCCGGCTTGCGACTTTATTAACGAAAAAGGAATAACGTCTTCGCGATGTGTTAACCAAGAGTCGGACTTAGATTTTGTGAGAGCATACCTCCACTATCCCGTTGACCGCAAATTCGTTATCGAACCTAGGGTCATTGTCATTAGCGTCTCGAGTATCTAATTACCACGGTTACTGGTCGATATCTGTAACAATCATATTTGCTCTAGTCAATATCTTCTCTATTGCATAACGACAATGTCTAATCACAACGAAGGTTTTTTTCACGCCCTTAACCCCAGCTCTAATCCTAACGCTAACCCGACATATATATATGTCGGAGATGGAAGGACACTGGAGCCTCCCGTTTGGAACTATGGGAAAATCCCGTAATATTGTAATCTAGATTCTACTATAACCGTAATTAAACAATTGTCATTCATTGTATTTGTTCGAGACTTGTGATAGTAGGATTGGGTTCGAGGTGACACAACTGGTCGCCGAACGTAGCCGCGGTCATGGAATGGACATTTTTCCTCGGAGATGTCAATATAATGGGATACACGTTGTATTAACAATCAAACTCCAAGCAGAGATTGCCTAGCAACGGCGATTGGAACCTTCTCGAAGCTTCGGGCCAGTATATAACAAACGAATGCAATCGTAAAGGTTGGAAAAGAATTCCATCAGTCTATTATTCGTGCGATCGCCTTGAAGAGTTACACATCGAGCAATATATAGAGCGTCCCATTAAACGTGTGTTGTGTTAAAGTATTTTACGTTTAATACAGAGTTATCCTGTTGACCGTGGATTCGTTATCGAATCTTAGGCCATTGTCATAAGTGTCTTATCCGCGTAGTTGTTTGTTAACTTTGTAAACTCATACTCGTGTTAATAAAAGTCGTTTCAATTTTACGAGAGAAAAAAATGTATAGCTCCAGCGAAGAATCGTTATACGCCCAATACCTTTCTCCTGACGATGCTCCGACATATATATATATTATTATCAAATCAAACAACTAATAATCAAATAAACACAATGAAATAAATATACGGAACTACCTTGCGAATATTACAATACAGAATATTCAACTAAACTGACTGAAGATTTAACCAACAAAGTAATATATATATATATATATATATATATATATAATATATGTCGGAGAAGCGTTATGATTAGAGCTGGGGTTAAGGGCGTGAAAGAAATCTTCGTTGTAATTAGACATTGTCGTTATGCAATAGAGAAGATATTGACTAGAGCAAATATGATTGTTACAGATATCGACAAGTAACCGTGGTAATTAGATACTCGAGACGCTAATGACAATGATCCTGGGTTCGATAACGAATC
>NC_057786.1:4429760-4435244 GCF_014825855.1 Bombus pyrosoma | reverse complement strand
CGGGATAAACTTTGCTCAAAACCGAGGGGAGTTTTGCTTTGATGTCATCGTAAATCTGAAGATGAAAAAATACCGGCTCAATTCCAGAAAGGAAATTTAGTCAATTTGGCTCCTGACAGGCTTGATCGTTGAAAGGAACAAGAATAATATTTATGAACGGGATCATCTATGAGCTTCTTAAATCGTTGTTCTATCGTTTCGTTAGTTTTTGGACGAATTAGTATAAAGATGGCAGCGATGCGTGGACACATGCGGATCAGTTTTTCCAGGAGAGCTTTTCCAACGAAACCCGTTGCTCCAGTCAGAAGGATCCCATTACCGACGTAGAATTTCTCGACAGAATTCGTCTTATTCAATCCTTCATTGGTCCCATTTTCATTCGTTTCTTTATTGATTGTATCCATGTTTCAGGATCTTCACACTTTTAGTTCCAACACTTGCCACGGAGTAACAAATAGTAAGTGGAAAATCTTTTAAAATAATGTACGAAATTTGTTATAGCTGAGATATTTTGCATATTATTTTCCAAAGAAATCTGCAGATAATGTTAACAAAGAGAAACATAATTCATCAGTAATGGTTTCGTTTTGCACGAATCAAATAATTGCGTTATATCAATGGCGCTTCCATTGTAATTTAAAAATGTTTCTTCCATACGGTGTACTTTAATTAAAGAAAGCAAAAAGTTGAAAGAGCTATTAAGCAGTAAATACAATTTTTCATGTGGCTGTACATTAATTTGTATTAATACGCATTACTTCATAAAACGATACCTTCTTTAATCCTTCGAGTATAAATTTAAACAATATTTATGTAGCTTCCTTTGTCTTTCACATTTTTTATTTTAGGTGTATGTATGTGAATATTGTAATATGCAGTGATCAGTAATTTATGTGGGAAATGTGTGTGATTCATGCGAAACAGTGTTCGATCATATTTAGTAGCACCTGAAGAATGCTTGATGAGTATGTGATTTTTCTGTGCGCACCCGTGGAGGAAACGAACGCGGTGCTTATATGAAATCTGCATAAACATTGTTTATATAAGCTATTATTCATTAATTATTTATGGAGTCAAAAGGAAGCATATTTCCGATATGTCGTTAAAGATGTCAATGAGTAAACATCAATAAATAACAATGAATATAGTCTGTAATCGATGATTAATCGTGTTCGTGTAAAAAACAAAGCGCAATTTTTTTGTTCTCCATTTCCATCTTATTTTAGCTTCAAGATTCCGCAACCAAACAGCTTGTAAAAGTACCTAACAGCGTGTCCCGATTTATCCGAGCACCAATTATCCGATTATCTTAATACCGGAACAATCTGTTATCCAAACATGATATTTCTTTCTAACGAATGCCTCTTCTGTTTGAAATATCTACTATATTCATATTTTATTGTCCTTCATGTACGGTGTATTTTAATGTATTCTTTCCTTTATTCGGTTAAATAAATTCTGATTATAAGACTTTAGTATGAAACTAATAGTACTGTAGCTATCGAAACAAAACAAAAGAAAAACTCGAAAGTGGTGTAAATGGAGTAGAATTTGTAAATATACACGGTGTTGGGAAAGGCCAAATGACATACGTTGTATGTACTGATATAATGAACTGGCTTTACTACGAAACAGCTAATGAAATGATAGTGAAAAGGTGTCTTTTCAAACGTACGTATTCGAGAAATGGCTTCGATGACTCAGAGTACAAAAGGATTGTAGCTCTTTGCAGTTAATTACGTTGAAAGAATTATGTCACTTAGCAGCCAAGAAGATATGAAATCCATATATACTTAAAAGAATTGTCATTCAATATTAATCAATGTTTCAATAACAGAAATTTCGTATTAACGTGATTGTTCCATTATCCGAACTGTTCTGCCTCCCTGTTAAGTAGGATACGGCAGGCTCTACTGTAGTTCAGATTACCTGGTTGAAATTTTACTGTCATTGCAAACTGATGAGCAAAATGCGATAACGTAACTGAGCACAGCGGCCAATGAAATCAACCACAACATAAAATGTTTACATATTACGTGTCTCATATTATATTCATGTCTTTATTATAATATCATATATTCTGTAATTTAATTATGTACGTACGTATGTATTTATTATTATGTACGTATCTGTTATTGTATTCATATATATCTGTATTGCTTTGTAAAATGTAAAATATAAAATAAATATTTGGCAATTCAAAAATTTCATTTAAACTATTGTAGTAATTAATGACCCGGTGACATTTTCGGTATATATGATATTGATAATAATAAATGACATTGATGAAACACACAGTTGAATACAGAATAACAAGGAATCGTCTGTTACCTGATTTCCACTGTGTATTGTTTACCAAAGATCGAACAAATGTGCGACTTCACGTCTGTCACAATACTGAAACGATATTCGATGTGATACTCCTCTCGATATTCGTACTTTTAATAACATCACCCTACTACTGAAACTGGATAATATTATGCATGAATAGTTCGATTAATATATTTATCTCCAAATCAAAATAAGAAATAGCCTTTAGTGGTCTTTGATTGTGAAAGATCGATGGGAATTTACTTTTTTTTTTTATCACTGACTACTTCTACTGCTCGCATGGTTCTTTTGAGACTTCTTTCCTCGTTGAGGAAAATCCGTCGAAATATTCCTGTGCTTGGCTTCATCTTCTTACACGAACAAAAATATGTCAGCTTGAGCAACATAGTGCAGAACGATTACAAATTTTTTTTTATTTGGTTGTTTATTTACAATCATTTCTCATTGAGAATTATAGGTAACTTCCTCTGGCGTGGCACTGTAACTTGGATTATAAAAGTTTATAGTATGTTTGATTCTAGTTGAATCTAATGCTTCAATCTAGGGGCTATTGTCTTTATAGTCCGCGGATCTGATCCGTCGTGTCAAATAGTTGGGTAACTAATGGGTTTTGCTGGTTGTTAACTCTTGTGTTATATCTGTTTCTGAACTTGTATATTTCTTCCTTAACCGTGGGTAACTTCAGGTCGCGATGGATTGTTTCGTTGGTAACATACCAAGGGTGCATCTATTAAGGATCTTAGAGCTTTTGATTGGAATCGTTGTAGAATTTCTATGTTGGAATTATTCGCTGTTTCCTATAGTTGGATCCCATAGGTCCAAACAGGTTTTAATATGGCTTTATGAAGCATTATTTTACTTTGCATGTTTAATTTGGAATGTCGGCCAATGAGCCAGTAGAATTTTTTGAGTTTAGCCTTCATTTGCTTCAATTTGTCTATGATGCGTTGTTTCCATGTTAATCTCCTGTCCAGAGTCATGCCCTGATTTCTGACTGAATCTCCGTTAGGAATTGTAACACTGTTAATGGTCACCTGAAGGCAGGTTTGTTTTCGGAGCGTGAAGGTTACATGTGTGGATTTGTTTTCATTAATTTTGAAGCCCCATTTGTGGAACCACTTTTCCATAGAGTTGAGACCTCGCTGGAGACTGGAGGGTGCAATTATCGGGTCTGCGTGGGATGCGAGTAGTGCTGTGTCATCAGCAAATGTCGCTGTGGTTGTCTCTGTTAAGGTTGGTAAATCGGCAGTGTAGATGGAGAACAACAGGGGTCCAAGGACACTGCCTTGGGGTATGCCAGCTGCTATTGGAAATGTTGCGGTTGGGGCGTCTAAGTACTTTATCATGGATTGTCTATTGGTTAGGTAGGATTTTAGGATGGAGTAGTAGGTGTGTTGTAAAATTTTCTTTAATTTAAACAAAAGACCTTCATGCCACACTTTGCCGAATGCCTGTTGAATGTCTAAGAATACTGCAAAGCAATATTTTTTCTTTTCTAGGTTTTGGGTTATATTATGTGTTATACAGTGACTTTGCTCTATCGTAGTATGTTATTTCCGAAAACCGAATTGGTGATCTGGCAGTGTTTTCAAATCCTTTAAGAGTGGAAGGAGTCGATTCGTGAGCATCTTCTCGAATAGTTTTGACAAAGTAGGCGGAAAACTAATTGGACGATAGGAGCTAGTTTCGTGTATTAGTTTTCCTAATCTAGGGATGAGAGTAATCAGTGATATTTTCCAAAGTTTAGGATGGTATTCAAGGTGAAGGATTGCGTTAAAAATTGATACGATGAGTAAAAACCCTTTTATGGGAAGTTCTTTGATTACTTTATCACTTATTTGATCATGCCCCGATGCTTTCCTGTGATTTAGGCGATGGATTAATTCTGTAACACTTGAAGAAGTGAAAGGTTCAATAGGAGGACACATTTGGAAGGGAGAGTGCAGGTATTCCGTTATTTCCGGGGCAATATTGGAGGAATGGGGTTTAAATACGTTGGATAGGTGTTTAGCGAACAGGTTGGCTTTTTCTTTAGGGCTACGTGCCCATCCACCTTGCGGACAGCGAATTGGAGGGATCATTTGCAGGAGACGCGTGAGTTTCCTGGGCGCCTTCCATAGTGAGTAGTTGGAGTCTGCTGTGGGAGACAGATTTTTTTTTTATATTATTTATTGTAATTTTACAATTTGTCCAGTGGGACATTTGGTAAAATATTATAACTTAAATATACATAGCATGTGAATGGCTACCCCCAGCGGGGCACCATCTTCGCGTTTGTTAGGTTATGTCCTTTGTGAGATCTGCCGGGTGTATCCCTTCCAGTTCTCCCTCCACGCCTGCGCCGATCGCCTCCGCAGCCATCCGGCTGGGGTGTGTTGCCACTCTTAATCTGTACCCTTCTGCGCACCTGCTAATCTCCTCCTTGACCGTTGGTATTCCCAGGTCCTTCCGAAATCCTCGTTTCTAACGTACCATGGGGCGTTTACTATTGTTCTAAGAATTTTTGCTTGTAATGTCTCTATTTTGTTTATATGGCTCTTTGCTGCTGTCCCCCATAGTGGTATTCCGTATGTCCAGATTGATTTTATAATTGTTTTATGTATTTTTAGTTTATTTTCTGTGCTTAGTTTGGATTTTCGACTTGTTAGCCAATGCATTTATCTCCTTGTTGCCTGTATTTTGTCTATTATTGATTTAATGTGCTGTTTCCATGTGAGTTGTGTATCTATGTGGAGTCCTAGGTATTTGACTTGTCTTGTTTGTATTATGTGCATGCCGTTCAGTAGGATGTTTGGTGGCATCTGTTTCCGCAGTGTGAACGTAATATGGTTGCATTGATTGGGGCTTGCTTTTATTCGTTTAACTTGCAGCCACTTTTCTATTTTTGTCATGTGTTCTTGTAGTAATGTGACTGCTGTTTCTGGGTTAGTGTGCCTGACTAGTACAGCTGTGTGGTCCGCGAATGTCAGTATTTTGCTATTGGTAGTTGTTGGTATGTTGGCCGTGTATAATGTGTATAGTATTGGTCCTAGGACGCTTCCTTGCGGAACCCCAGCCTTGATGTCTTTAACTTCAGAGTATGTGTCCTTGATTTTTATTACGAAGGTTCTGCTGTTTAAGTAGGATTTTATTAATTGGTATATTTGCTCCGGG
>NC_057786.1:4426745-4429260 GCF_014825855.1 Bombus pyrosoma | reverse complement strand
GCGAATGTCAGTATTTTGCTATTGGTAGTTGTTGGTATGTTGGCCGTGTATAATGTGTATAGTATTGGTCCTAGGACGCTTCCTTGCGGAACCCCAGCCTTGATGTCTTTAACTTCAGAGTATGTGTCCTTGATTTTTATTACGAAGGTTCTGCTGTTTAAGTAGGATTTTATTAATTGGTATATTTGCTCCGGGAATTTTTTTCTGATTGTTTGTGGCAGACTTTCATGGTTTATTTTGTCAAATGCTTTCTCGATATCCATAAAGAGGACTGTACAGTATTGTTTGTTTTCTAATGCTAGTACTATTTCATTGATGAGCCTGTGCATTTGCTCTATCGTGGAGTATTTGTTTCTGAATCCAAATTGGTGATCTGGTATTAATTTTTCCTTCTCAATTATTGGTTTTAGGCGGGCGTATATTATTTTTTCTAGGATTTTTGAAAACACGGGAAGTAGCGATATTGGTCTATAGGATGCTGCTTGGTGTGGGTCTTTGTCTGGTTTAGGTAGCATTATGATCTGTTTTAGGTTTGGTACGGATTTTTGAAGAGCGATTTGTATATGTTTTTCTATTTCGTCTATGAATGAGTCGATTTGTCTGTTTATTTGGTTGGCGTTGTTGTAGATTTTCAAGTCGCAATTTTGTTCCAGTAGTTTTTGGAATTTTTTCCAGTCTGTCTTTTTGTAATTAAACTTGGGGGTTTCGGTCTGCGTCTCAAGTGTTAAATGGTCGGATGTATTCTTGCTTATTTGCAATTCTATGGCGTTATGGTCGCTGTCATAGTCTAGGGTTTTGAGAGTGTTATTTGGAGGTAGGTCTTGGAATTTCAGTCGCGCATCTGCTAGGTATATGTCCAGGTATGAGCCTGCTCTTGGGTAGGAGGGTAGTTCGGAGCTGTAAAGGTTTGTTTTGTACTGTATGCTTTTACTGTCTAGCCAGTTTCTAATGAAGTTACCTCTCGTGTTGCTTAGTTCGTTTTTCCAACTTGTTTTGCATTAAGGTCGGCAGTGATTATATAGTAATTTTCCTATATATTGAGCTGTAAAAGTTCAAAGATATTGTTGAATTCGTCCTTAAATTCTTTTTGATTTCCGAAGGTTTTGTAAGCTGCAGTGATAAATAAGTTATCCTTATTGTTTATTTTTATTTTTATGATCGTCGTTTCTAGCGTTTCGAAATTTATTATCTTGTCGTTTTGGATTGTTTTGAACTTCAGAGGGTTTTTTTATGAGGATTGCCTCCTTCTGAGGAGGTTCCTCCTCCATAGCTAGCGTTCAGCCTGTCGCGTCTTATCATAGAGTGGTTTTTGAAGTGTACTTTGTGCTTCTTTATTTATTATGGTTAGCATACTGTATCTTTTTTGGTTTGAAATTATTGAGTTGGTATTTGTTGGTACTATTTTTAAATGTTTTACTTTTAACTGATTTGCTTTTTGCTGTAATTGATAGTTGAGTGGGTTTTGGTTATTCCTCATTATCTATCGATACTATCGATAGTACTGAAGATGGAGTCGATCCTTTCTTCCTGCGTCTTTAATGATTTTTTTATTTCGTTTAATTGTGTTTGTTGGTCATTTAATGCTTTAAGTATACTTTTTTCAAGTCTTCCATGACGTCTATTATGTTTCGTTGGGGTATGTTCACGATTGGGTTTGGCTTTTGATTTAAACGCTGAGATATATTTTTTATTTGCCGACGATTCTCGATGGCCTGGTTCAGGCTTGTTCCTTGTTTTACTACGTATTTACGGCTTATTTGGGCGTTCCCTTCAATTTTTGTTTTCGCTTTGTTTATCTTTTCGTTGAGTTTTTTGTCGAAGAGATCGAATGCACTCAGCGTGGTATGTGCGTTAGCTGAAATAACCAGTTTTCTTATTTGTCTTTGATAGTCAAAATAATAAAATATTTAAAGAAACGTAACATGTGTGCAAAAATGAGATTGATATAACGTGACGTAATGGTCGTGAAATAGCAAAACATTTCTTTTTCTCGATGTTTAGGTTACAGACTATTGAAAGTTGATTGTTAATGAAAGTAAAATAGATTAAGAAAATAAAAAGAAAGCCAACACCACACGGAGTTCCCAGGCGGTCACCCATCCAAGTACTATCCGTGCCCGGCGCTGCTTAACTTTCGTGATCGGACGAGAACGAGTGCTTTTTTTTTTTAATACTGTTTATTGGCCAGATAATAGGTATTACATGTGTATGATGTTCACAATAAACGGTGAATTGTTGTTGAGGGATGTTTTAGGCAAAAGTACCGATACGTGACGGTACGACATAGCCATACAATATTTGTGTGTCGGGGTTACATTTTTTTTTGGTGTTGCATTTATGAATTAGATCTAAGCCGCTGTAGAGCGGTGCTTATATATGATATTGTTTATTTTTCTTCTTATTTCTGACCTGAAAACCTGGTCGTAAAAACAGGTCAGTTCGGTAGTCTACGGTATTTTGGCGGTGGTGGAGGAGGGAGGACGGGGTGGGGAAAGGAGGGGTGTCAAGTATAATT
>NC_057786.1:4422135-4426245 GCF_014825855.1 Bombus pyrosoma | reverse complement strand
AAATCAATAACAGACAAAATACAGACAACAAGGAGACAAATGCACTGGCTAACAAGTCGAAAATCCAAACTAAGCATAGAAAATAAACTTAAAATATATAAAACAATTATAAAACCAATCTGGACATACGGAATACCACTATGGGGGACAGCAGCAAAGAGCCATATAAACAAAATAGAGACATTACAATAAAAAATTCGGAGAACAATAGTAAACGCCCCATGGTACGTTAGAAACGAGGATATACGGAAGGACCTGGGAATACCAAAGGTCAAGGAGGAGATCACCAGATACGCGGAAAGGTACAGAGAAAGAATAACAACACACCCAAACAGGCTGGCTACGGAAACGATCAACGCAAGAATAGAAAGAAGACTAAAAAGGAAACAGCCAGCTGATCTCATAAAGGATATAAACTAAAAAACGCGAAGATGGCACCCCGCTGGGGGTAACCATCCATATGCTATTCAATCATATGTTATAACATTTTACCTAATGTCCCACTGGACAAATTGTAAAATTAAAAATAAACAATATAATAAAAAAAAACTTGCTTACATACTGCCTTTTCTCTCACTTTCTTTCTGTATCTTTACTTTTTCGGATTAATCACTACTTCTTCTTACCCTTTTAGTACTACTTCATCTTTTTCATTAAACCATGAAAACTACAATTTTATCTTTCCTCCCTTATTAACTCGTATTATTTCTACGCTTATCAGCCTGTAACCCCCAATTGTAAAAATAAATTCAATCTTTTTCTATTTAAATAGAGATACAAATTGTTTTTTTCAAATATACAAGGTATAAGTATTTCATGTTTGGGGGAAAATATTTCTTTCAATTATAAAGGAAATATTTGTTTAATACTAGAAAAAAAACATTTGTTTTCTGTATATAGAGAAATATTTATACGAATAGTTTAGCCTCCAGACCGTAGAAACTGTGCTTACTATTCATATCTCTTCATTCACACGCATATCCCTAAATTGACCCTTATTTTCTATTAAATGGAACGAAATATTTATTTTATATTAAAATCAAAATGTCTTTCACTTTTCTTTAGATATTGAGTGAATGCATATACAATATTATTGCTATTAGGATATGAAACGAGTATCGAAATTTGTGGGAAGTATAAAAAGGATGTCGAAACTTCCGTGCGATATCCTTTTTATACAATACTAGTTTGGTATCAATTCGAAAAGGATCAATATCGATAAAGGATACCATTGCTTTCGATATATATTGATAACAGATCGAAATGACTTTATGTGAATTCATGTTCTATTAATCAGTTGTTAATTTCAATGATTATATATATATATTAAAATATTACTTCCGATATAGTATTAATATTATGTGAAATTAAATGTGTATTGTATATAATTACTTTACCTATGACATACGAACCTTCCAATGTTTCTTTATATCCATCTTCGGGTCCTCCTTTATTTTACTCACCAGATGTCGCCATGAGTGTCATATCTTTAGACATAATTCCAGGTTCAGCGACGTTTAACTGCGCAGTTGGATCAATACTTATAGCGTCTCCAAGTGAATAACCTACTAATTTAGGATCGAATTTCTGCATATAAGAAAATCGGACTATGAAAGATTTTAGTATTCGGATTTATAGCGATAACACAAATCATATGCGTAAACAATGGAAATATAAGAAATGAACAAACTTTAAGAATATTAAGGAGAGTCAGGTACTGTCGCCAAGTTCCTTGACCGCCGATACTGCCTACTATATCTCTATTTTAAACATTCACTTTGAACGTATAAATCGGAGTAACAGTACTACTTATTATGTGGGGTAATATTTTATTCAGCTCTGACTGTCACGTCTGCTCCCTATTTCGTCGATGGTGTCTATACTTTAACTCCGACTGGTCAAAGAACTACAAGGTTTGTGAACAAACAATTCAGAAACCAAAGAGAGAAAGTAACGTTCAAATAATCAGTATACAAAACATAATATTATCCATAACAAAGTTATTATACCCGATATTTTGGTGATCTGATGTATCCAGTACAACCTGAAATAATCGAAAATATATGTATTTATATTAATTCCTATTTTTTTAGAAGATACTTTTTGTTAACCGTTTAAGTAACCTTTTAAGTAACCGTTGTTGGGCTGTTGAATTAAAGTCTTCCCTCAGAATAAATTTCCTAATTCCCATCAGGTAAATTGCAACGTACTTCTCCCAATCCATATCCCGTAAATCTAGTCTGACCATATCGCTGTCCTTCAACATTTTCACTTTTCTCACCAAATCGGAACAGTTATCCCTTTGGAAAGTCCATTCGTGCAGAGCGAAATATGCTGTCACTGTAAACAGCTTATTGCCAGTTTGGAGAAGTTTCATCATTTTAAAATATCAGTTTTACTTTTATTATAGATGAAGACAGAGATTATCCTAAAACGATTGTTCTCGTTGTTCGAGAATCGATTGAATACTCACATTGGTTTACTACCTCGGAGTCTTAAAAAGATATCTATGGCGAACGCAGGCAGAACATAAGGAATTACACTCAGAACGTTGTAAATATATCTATTAGCTATCATTGGACAACCCGGGTACCACAGCGTATCTTGCAGTGGGGTTTCTATGCTACATTTCACCATGGTGTCTTTCATCTCACCCCATCTTGCAAATTTAAACAATTACATATGTACAATTAATCAAATTACGCTTAAAGTACAGTTTATCACTATTCGAGTATCTCAGGAAATATTATGCAATTAAATAAGCATTACATTATATCACTATTTTCCTAAATAAATGTATTGAGATCAAAAGTGGACTTTTGTATTCTACGTTTGTTTGCGAATTGTCCACATTACTTAAATAAACTAAATTTTTTGGAATAATGTAACAATTGAATTACATTAGTTGAAAAAAATTCGTAAGAACTATTACTTAAAAGGGCATGCGTTGCTCGTGCAGTTGTAAACTTTAACTTCATGATCACGATGCAGCGTGACATGCCATGCAGTACATATTATCGTGTCGACTACGAAATCGACAGGCACTACATCCAATTTGGCATCTCTCCTACCTAGTGCCGCTGTTGCACACCCTTTGCTGATTAGCAAAAAGATACCTGGTAACATTAAATTGATTTAGAAATTATTTGTGATTTGCGATTAGCAGAAATGCAGCACTAAATAGATAGGAACGAGTTCTCGTAATTGTGGGAAACAACAAATTTGGACTATAATAATGATAATCTAGTGGAAATCCTCACATTTAGCCGCTCACAAACTAAACGATTAACTCCAATCTTGTGAAATGTAAGGAGTATTGAGTTACTATTGGAAAATACTATTAAAATACCTGTAAATCCAGATATATTCTCTGCCCAACCAGGACGTGGTTCTTCCAGAGAAGCATCAATTATGCTTGGCCGTACTATCGCAACTGCCAGGTGTTTACTCTTGCTTGCTACAATCTGCTCTGCTAAATTCTTACTGAATGTGTATGTATTTGGATAAGTTTTTAAAATCATTTTCTCTATTTCGTTGATGGACGTTTTGTCCAATTTGTCACACATATCGATCACCTCTGAAGGTTTCAAGCTCGTACTGCAAATTCAATAATAAGTGAACGTATTCTTCACGATATAATTATAAATATAATATTCGTAAACGACGGAACAGCGTCTGCGTATAACTTATCCTCACGTATAAACTTTTTCCCCGATCTCATGTAGATTCGCATTACTATAAGCTGTGTCAACGTGGACGAAGCTAATTCGGTGCCTTAGATCGTTCCAAAGTTCGATCACACGAGCAGTATCCTTCGTATTCACATTAACAGCCACGTGTAACGGCTCGTCGAATCTCACAGTGGTCGCGACGTGAAACACTATGTTTACTTTCTCCAACAACAGATTTCTATCTTCTCGCGAAAGACCTAAATCCGGCAGACTCACGTCACCTTTCACGGGATAAACTTTGCTCAAAACCGAGGGGAGTTTTGCTTTGATGTCATCGTAAATCTGAAGATGAAAAAATACCGGCTCAATTCCAGAAAGGAAATTTAGTCAATTTGGCTCCTGACAGGCTTGATCGTTGAAAGGAACAAGAATAATATTT
>NC_057786.1:4416861-4421635 GCF_014825855.1 Bombus pyrosoma | reverse complement strand
ACCCAAGGCCACGTAGTGAGAGTGTAACCGTACTTAAACGTCTTACAGTCCCGGCGACCTTCCCTGCGGTGTACATAGAGGACTCACGTAAGCGGGACGCTTGCCCCGACGTTCCTCTCTGGCTTCGGGAACGTGGGTTTGCCAGCCCCCATAGACTCACATAAGCAAGTCCTCCTTGCGGGAACGTTTATTAACAGCTCATAAATTCGTAATGCGTACGTAATTTTCTGCGAATATTGCTATTTTTGTTACGATTTATCTGGGAACAGTCCGGCCACCGCAGTGATTTTGCTACGATGTGTAAACTTGCAAAAAATTGTTTACATGTATATATGTTTATTAATTATTTATGAACGAGAAATTTCAGAGGAATGACTAATCCTCTCTATTCGAAAGTCGTATCGTGGAGCAGTTTACGATACGACGTTACGGATTTTAATGAGCATGCAGATTTGATGTTCAATCAATGACTTTTTTTAAAAAACGTCTCGCAGGATAATTTACGTCTGCAAATCCCATAATCTTCTTCTCTACGACTTGTAAGCTACTAACCATGGACCGTTCAATTTTTTCTTTTTTTTTTTTTTTTTTGTACACTATTTACAATCAATTTTCATTGAAAATTATAAGTAAATTCTTTTGACGTGGTAATGTAACTTGGATTATAATAGTTTATAGTATGTTTGATTCTAGTTGAATCTAATGCTTCAATCTAGAGGCTATTGTCTTTATCGTCTGCGGATCTGATCCGTCGTGCCAATAGTTGGGTAACTAATGGGTTTTGCTGGTTGTGAACTCTTATATTATATCTGTTTCTGAACTTGTAATTTCTTTCTTAACCGTAGGTATCTTGAGGTCGTGATGGATTGTTTCGTTGGTAATACACCAAGGTGCATCTATTAAGGATCTTAGAGTTTTTGATTGGAATCGTTGAAGAATATTTAGATGTTGGAATTACTCGCTGTTCCGCATAGTTGGATCCCATAAGTCCAAACAGGTTTTAATCCTTAGAGTGCTATGGATGCATATATGCGTCTGGCGAAAGTCATCGGTGTAGACTAAGGATGCATATATGCGTCTGGCGAAAGTCATCGGTGTGGACTAAGGACGCATATATGAGTTTGTCAATTTTTCGGAGCACCTACGCAGAAGTAATATTATTACGTTTGTGTGAGATAAATATAAATGCATTTCAGTGTTAATGCCGCGTTCGAAGAAACTGTCTTTTCTTTTTTTTTTTATTTAATACTTTGCATTCACAATTTGTTCAATTTGGACATTTGGTAGAATAATCGTGCCGGCACAACACAATTATCAAGAAGAAAATGTGTTGTTTGTGTGAAAAATAAGAGAAGGAACGACAGAAAATGCGATGTCGGATTATGTATCGATGATTGTTTGGAAATTTTTCACGCACAACTGAATTATTAACTTGTGTTATATTTACTAAATTTAGTTTTCTAGTTTATTGTTATCTAGTTTACTACCCAAATTCTAGTTTATTGTAAATTTCAATGCTTATAATAAATAACTAATACTAAAAAATAACGCTCTTGAATCATTTAATCTCGTGCAAAAGAATTATTATAACTTATTACGATTTGCGCTTTGAATAGTCAATCAACAGAGTTCAGTATAGCGAAAAAGTATTCAGTCCACAGCGATCGTCAGCGCTGGCAGCGTGCCGTCCGTACGGATGGTATAGGTTCCGAGTATTCTGCACTCTAAGGGTTAATATAGCTTTATATAGCATTATTTTACTCTACATGTTTAAATTGGAGCGTATGCCAATGAGCCAATAGAAACATCGTTCATTTGGAATCGTTCTCAGTTTGCTGTTTAGTGCCGAAGCGTGCAGACGTGTGTCTAGTGCTCTGTGAAGTTCACAATACAACACGTGACGCCCATCCGTCCAAAGTGAATCGAAACAGACACAACCAAATGTTTTCTGAACTTACAAGTGGAAAATCAAACGCTCCTAATCTCTGTCCTGAATCATAGCCTCTCGACTAGTTATTTCAATTGAATTAACTAGCTCGAAGATGGCCCAAGCATCCCAATCAGGCTCTCTTGAGCAAAACTACAACCGCACCGCTCTACCTCCCCCGTGGCAAAAGGACAATAACGACTTTAATAACACAAAAAATGTAAGCTAGAAACAGTCAAAATAAACGCAAACGCTAGCCAAAATAAACCGTCAATAAACCATGTAACTACTTACAATAGATTCTCAATACTAGAATCTACAGACGATTCTATGGACGTAGTTGAAACACCAACAAATCAACACACACAAAAAACACCTCCTCCCCCACCAATCTTCATTGAAGATATTATCGCCATTCAAACAATGATAAAGTTCATCGAGAAAGATATTGTGGCGGCACTCGACAGCACAAATACTGCCACTCGGCGCTAATTAACAACAGACGACGGCAGCGCAGTGGTTAGCCACACTCGTTCTCGAACCCTCGAGCAGATCGGACCCCTCGCCGGAGTTAGACCTGTCAATGAGCGTATCGCATCGCTCACAGTAGCTAACAGTGACTATCAGTGATAAGAGAAAAAAAAAAGTGAGGAGTGAAAAAAAAAAGAAAAGTGTTAAATAGTGTACGTGCAATATAAAAAAGAGGAACCTCCAGGAAAATACAAGAAAACAAAACGATTGAAAATAACGAGAATGAAGCCGAAAATAACAAGGCGGAACCATCCACAAACATAAAAAAAACAAATAAAAGGAAAATAACCCCTACAAGGACGACCACGAATATCAGCAGCTTAATGCCGATAACACAAAAAACGCGAAAACTCAATCCACAGCCAAACCTGACAATCAGGAACAAAAAACCAAATAGTAGCCAAGAAAACATAAACCAAGAAGAAAACTATACGCAAGACGCGTCAGTCAAAAAAAAACGAAAGCATGAAGTAAACAAGAAGCCCTCCACCAGCAGTAATCCCAACTAAAAACAGGTTCGAATTACTACAAGATCAAGAGGCCATCTCATCGCAACTGCAGGAGCACCCACAACTAATACCAACGAAAAAATCAGAAGAATAAAAAGCGATCTTGGAAAACATAAAGAAAAAAAACGAAGAACTACGAAATAAAGCAAGAAGATACATTACACCCCTGGTTGGATCAGCACACGACCGAAACAAAACAAAAGACACAAAGATACACAGCAATACCACAGCAATACCACAAGCTCAGCCTACTAAACCGGACAAATCTAAAGGCCTAACCCCATCGGCAACGCCCCTGAGGAGCCAGACACAACAAGGACTTCCCACCAACCGCCCCACAGAGGACCACAAGGACGCCTCCGCACCTACAAAGAGTGACAGGCCCCCCCCCCCCAATCAATATAACCCTCCAACACCCAAAAGACACAGTAGCTCTCATTGAAAATTCACTAAACATTACAAATTTCCATATCAAACGAATTCACGCAGGTAAGCACGTTTTATCCCTTCAAAACTTAAATGACTACAACAAAGCGAAAGAAATACTGATCGCAACCGACACAGCATTCTATACATACACACCCAAATCCCAGAAACACCATACATACTTACTAAAAGGGCTAGGCAATAGTTTCACGGAGTAAGAAATACTAGAGGACCTCCAAGCTCTAGAAATAGACGATGTACATATCACTAAAGTGTCGCGTTTCTCGACAAGAAAATCAAGGGAGAACAACATATTGCTCCCAATCTACATAGTACAAGTATCCCCCAATAGCAACATCGGAAACCTATTAAGAATAAACCGACTCAATTACTTTAAAGTATCATGGGAAAAAATAAGAAAAAACGATATTACTCAATGCCACAAATGCCAACGAATAGGTCACACAGCGCAAAACTGCAATCTAAATTACCGTTGCGTGAAATGCACTGAGCCGCATGGTCCAGGCGAGTGCAAAATAAAAAAAGAAGACGCAATAACTAAAGACAAAATATTCTGCGTAAACTGCAAAGATTACGGACACCCTGCGTCATACAAGGGGTGCCCCAAACTAGTGGAGCTGCGTAAAAGGCTAGCCGAGAAAAGGAACAAAGCTAAAGAACCAAAGATAAATCGAATCGCACATATAAGTCGCAAATACGCCCCAGAGCTAAAATTTTCTGACGTAGTGAAACAACAAACAACCTTAAATCAGGCAACCAAAAACTTCCCACAAATAACAAACTTAGCCCCGAACCCAATGCAAAACTCAAGCCCAATCGATAACACCCCCTACCTAAACATCATAAACGTTATCGAAGATTTCAAAAAAAAGTGTCCTCAAAACATTAAACGAACAACAAAAGCAAATAAACGAACTAAAAAAAGCTTTCTCAATGCACGAAAAAAGAACCGACGCCATCTTCAGTATTATCAACGGTACAGTCGACGATTAACCAAAATCCACTAAACCAACAATTACAGCAAAATACTTTCAAGCTAAACTTAAAATATTTGAAAATATTTTCAATAAATACCAACTCAATAATTTCAAACCAAAAAAGATACAGTATGTTAACCCTAATAAATAAAGAAACCCCCGACATTGTACTCATATCAGAAATAAAATTGAACAAAAAACACAAAGTACACTTCAAAAACTACTCTATGATAAGACACGACAGACCGAACGCGAGCCAAGGAGGAGGAACTGCAATCCTCATAAAAAACCCTCTGAAATTCAAAACAATCCAAAACGATAAAATAACAAGTTTCAAAAGCTTAGAAACAACGATCATAAAAATAAAAATAAGCAATAAGGAA
>NC_057786.1:4414789-4416361 GCF_014825855.1 Bombus pyrosoma | reverse complement strand
TTGTAGTTCATTGATATAAATATTACTTGCATTGAATCTTAGTTTATGTTTAATAAATATGTATATTCTTCATTAATTATTTTCATTCAGTTTAATAGTTCAATTTCAGTTTAATAGTTCATTAAAATAATAAAGTAAAATAAAGTATAGAATTGTTAAAATTTGAAATGAAATTAGATTGCAAAATCAAAGAATATTAGCCCGCTAGATACAAAATCTAATAGATGGACTAATCATATCTTTAGCACAAGATTTTCAGGTTTAACCCCTTCCATGTACATTGTCAGAATCTCACTCACGTGCCCAGGTGCTTCTTGGGTGGGAGGAAGGCAATGGGCATAGTAGTTTATAAGCTTAAGAATTTTTTCAGCGACTGACGTTGCGTTAGCTTATCGTGCTCGACGTATCTTCCACTACGTGTGTATGTGATTAGGCTGTGGAATTGCGTCGCTTTTGCTATTTATTATAATCTTGAAATAGTTATGGATTGGGAAATATGAATCCAACTACCGTTGAAAATAACAGTGTTAATAAATCAGGTTAATAAGTGGTTTATAAATAATAATATTACTAATCTCAGTATTAAACTACAATGATAATTACATTGATTAAAATACGACGATCTATTCTAGTCAAATTATTTCTTAATATGATATACATACAATGTTCGCCAGCCATAGTCAGTCGATTTCAGGAAAATGGTACGTACTTTAGAGTGTCAAAGTTGTATATCAAACTCGGCTGTCGGAGGCGTCCCGGGACGTCTCTCTACTGTATGCCTTTGCGCCCGGGTTATGTGTGAGAACCGTGGAGTGAATGTGTTGGTGTCCTCGTTTTACCATTTTGTTAATTTTAAATATAGGTTTCCGGGTAGGATAGGTAGCATATTTTCTGGTATGAGTGTTAACCATAAGTAGGTAGGGCCGGGCAGATTGGTACAGTCTCTCGTCGGGTAGCCGCGTTTACGCATGTCCAACCTGTTTCAGGATATTTGATTTGAAAAATTGTCGTTGAAGCAGGCATAACGAAGGGAGCATACCATTCGTCTTGAGCTTTGCCTATTGGTTTTTCGAATATCGTGGTCGTGGTCGCGAGAGTACGGAGAGAGTTTCGAAACGAACGTTTATTGCTCGAGCACGTACATGCGAACGGATAGCGGTCGCAATGACCGTCGGTCGGCCATGTGCACTGGGAATAGCATCCCCGATTTATCTTTTTCTTTTATCTTTATAAGTTATTTTTTGGTTTGCGATTAGAAAGTCTCGAGCCTAGATTTAAGTTTGAGTGGCAAATACAATGCAATTACTGTTTTCGAATTTCAAAGGCCAAATATATCTAATTGAACGTATCTCCGCTGCTATCGGGGTTATATCGACAATTCGATGCGCGTTATACCCCGCTTTTATTGATTTATACAGGGCAAATCGTTCGGTTTATCCCATGTTAACTCTCTTCCCTGTCAAATACAATGCAATTATAGTTTTTAAATTTTCAAGGCCAAATAAATCTAATTGAACGTATCTCCGCTGCTATTGGGATTACGAAGACAATTTGATGCGCGTTATACTCCAC
>NC_057786.1:4412549-4414289 GCF_014825855.1 Bombus pyrosoma | reverse complement strand
CTATTTTATTTATGTGACTCATTGCTGCCATCCCCCATAGTGGGACTCCGTATGTCCAGATTGGTTTGATTATTGTTTTATATATGTTTAGTTTGTTCATTATGCTTAATTTAGATTTTCTATTGATTAACCAGTACATCTGCTTCATTTTTTCACGTATTCTGTTTGTTATTGATTTTATGTGATACTTCCATGTAAGCCGTGTGTCTAAATGTATTCCTAGATATTTGACATGCTTTGTTTGTGCTATGTGGGCGCCATTTAGTTGGATGTCTGGTGTTTTCCCTTTTCTAAGCGTAAATGTTATGTGATTGCACTTACTGGTGTTCGCTTTTATTTGTTTGCTTTGCAGCCACTTTTCAATTTTTGTAATGTGTTCTTGTAATAGTGCGGCACCCGTTTCTGGATTTGCGTGTCTAGTTAGTAAGACCGTATCGTCCGCGAACGTTAGAGTTTTGCTGTTGACAGTTGTTGGTATGTCTGCTGTATAGATCGTGTATAATATTGGTCCTAGGACGCTTCCTTGCGGTACTCCTGCCTTGATATCCTTAATTTCAGAATATGCGTCATTTATTTTTACTACAAAGGTTCTATTGTTTAAGTACGATTTGAGTAATTTGTAGATTTGTTCTGGAAATTGCTTCTTGATAGTTTGAAGAAGTTTTTCATGGTTAACTTTGTCGAATGCTTTTTCAATGTCAATAAATAGTGCCGTGGATTTTTGTTTTGTTTCCAATGCCTGTAAGATTTCATTGACGAGTCTATGCATTTGTTCTATTGTGGAGTGTTTATTCCTGAATCCAAATTGGTGGTCCGGTATTAGTTTTTCTTTTTCTATTGTTGGTTTTAAACGGTTATATATTATTTTCTCTAGTAGTTTGAAAAACGCAGGTAGTAATGATATTGGCCTGTAGGATGCAGTTAAATGTGGGTTTTTGTTTGGTTTGGGTAACATTACGATCTGTGCTATTTTCCATAATGCAGGAAAATACTGTATTCTTAGAATTGCGTTGAATATTATCGTTGTTAGTCTTATTGCCTTTGGGGGGAGGTTTTTTAAGATTTTTCCATTGATCAAATGTAATCCTGGTGCTTTACTTGTCTTTGTTGCCTTAATTAAGTTTGTAACTTCTTGCGCTGTTGTGCTGAGTATGGGGCAGTGCTTGTCAATTGCGTTGTTGGTACGGTAATTTCATACGGTGAAAATGTATTTTGTAAGTGCTTCGAAAATTCTTCTGCCTGCTCTTCGTTGCTTCTGGCCCATGAGTTGTCCATTTTTTTGATTGCTGGGATTGATTTTATTGTTTTCTTCACTTTGTTGGTGACTTTCCATAGGGAGTAGTTGGTATTCTTATGCGCGGATAGTGATTCGATGAATTTTGAGAATTCGCTATTATGAAGTTCCCTTAATTTATTCTTTAATTCCTTTGTAAGTTTATTTAAATTTTTCTTGTTTTCTCGTGTTCTCTGTTTTTGCCATTTTGATTTCGCTTTTCTTTTTTCCCTAATTTTATCTAGGATGTCCTGCGGAATAATTTTTGTTTGCCTGCTATTTAATTTATAAGTGGTGGTTGCCCACGCTGCTTCCTGTATTATTTCTGTCAGAGTTGCTACTGCCTGCTCAATGTGCTCAGGTGTTTTCAATGGGATATTGCAATTGATTTTGCTTTCGATTAGCTCTTTAAAAATTTGCCAATTGGTGGTTTTATTGCAAAGTGACTCTGACTTGTTATAAAGTAG
>NC_057786.1:4409703-4412049 GCF_014825855.1 Bombus pyrosoma | reverse complement strand
CGTATAACGTTGTATAGTATTATGATTTAACGCATAACGTTATATAGTATTACGATGTAACGTATAACGTTATGTGGTATTACGTTATCTCGTATAACGTTATATGGTATAACGTTATGGCGTATAACGTTATATAGTACTACGACATGACGTATAACGTTGTATAGTATTATGATTTAACGCATAACGTTATATAGTAGTACGATATGACGTATATCGTTATGTAGTATTACGTTATAACGTATAACGTTATGTAGTATTACGTTATAACGTATAACGTTATGTAGTAATACGCTATAACGTATAACGTTATATAAAATTACGATATGACATATATCGTTATGTAGTATTACGTTATAACGTATAACGTTATACAGTATTACGATATAACGTATAACGTTATATACTATTACGATATTACGTATATCGTTATGTAGTATTACGTTATCTCGTTTTAACGTTATGTAGTATTATGATATATCGTATAACGTTATGTGGTATTACGTTATCTCGTATAACGTTATATGGTATAACGTTATGGCGTATAACGTTATATAGTACTACGACATGACGTATAACGTTGTATAGTATTATGATTTAAGGCATAACGTTATATAGTATTACGATATGACGTATATCGTTATGTAGTATTACGTTATAACGTATAACGTTATGTAGTAATACGCTATAACGTATAACGTTATGTGGTATTACGTTATAAGGTATAACGTTATATGGTATTACGGTATAACATATAACGTTATGTACTATTACGTTATAACGTAAACCGTTATATGGTATAACGTTATGGAGTATAACGTTATATAGTACTACGACATGACGTATAACGTTGTATAGTATTATAATTTAACGTATAACGTTATATAGTATTACGATATGACGTATATCGTTATGTAGTATTACGTTATAACGTATAACGTTGAGTAGTATAACGGTATGACGTATAACGTTATATAGTATTACGCTATAACGTATATCGTTATGTGGTATTACGTTATAACGTATAACGTTATATGGTATTACGTTATCTCGTATAACGTTATGTAGTATTATGATATATCGTATAACTTTATGTGGTATTACGTTATGGAGTATAACGTTATATAGTATTACGTTACAGTATATAACGTTATATACTATTACGGTATAACATATAACGTTATGTAGTATTACGTTATAACGTGTAACGTTATGTAGTATTACGTTATAACGTGTAACGTCATATAGTACTGCGATATGACGTATAACGTTGTATAGTATTATGATTTAACGTATAACGTTATATAGTATTACGATATAACGTATATCGTTGTATGGTATTACGATATAACATTTAACGTTATATAGTATTACGATATGACGTATATCGTTATGTAGTATTACGTTATAACGTATAACGTTATGTAGTAATACGCTATAACGTATAACGTTATGAGGTATTACGTTATAAGGTATTACGTTATATGGTATTACGGTATAACATATAACGTTATGTACTATTACGTTATAACGTAAAACGTTATATGGTATAACGTTACGGAGTATAACGTTATATAGTACTACGACATGAGGTATAACGTTGTATAGTATTATGATTTAACGTATAACGTTATATAGTATTACGATATGACGTATATCGTTATGTAGTATTACGTTATAACGTGTAACGTTATATGGTATTACGTTATCACGTTTTAACGTTATGTAGTATTATGATATATCGTATAACGTTATGTGGTATTACGTTATAACGTATAACGCAATATGGTATTACGATATAACGTATATCGTTGTATGCTATTATGATATAACGTATAACGTTATATAGTATTACGATGTAACGTATAACGTTATGTGGTATTACGTTATCTCGTATAACGTTATATGGTATTACGTTATCTCGTATAACGTTATGTAGTAATATGATATATCGTATAACGTCATGTGGTATTACGTTATGGAGTATATCGTTATATAGTATTACGTTACAGTGTATAACGTTATATACAAATACGGTATAACATATAACGTTATGTAGTATTACGTTATAACGTGTAACGTTATGTGGTATTGCGTTATAACGTATAGCGTTATATGGTACTACGATATAACATATAACGTTATGTAGTATTACGTTATAACGTATAACATTAAATAGTACTACGATATGACGTATAACGTTGTATAGTATTATGATTTAACGAATAACGTTATATACTATCACGATATAACGTATAACGTCGTTTGGTATTACGATATAACATATAACGTTATGTAGTATTACGTTATAACGTATAACGTTATGTAGTATTACATCATAACGTA
>NC_057786.1:4408000-4409203 GCF_014825855.1 Bombus pyrosoma | reverse complement strand
TATAGCTGTATCGTCCGCGAATGTCAGTATTTTGCTATTGGTAGTTGTTGGTATGTTGGCCGTGTATAATGTGTATAGTATTGGTCCTAGGACGCTTCCTTGCGGAACCCCAGCCTTGATGTCTTTAACTTCAGAGTATGTGTCCTTGATTTTTATTACGAAGGTTCTGCTGTTTAAGTAGGATTTTATTAATTGGTATGTTTGCTCCGGGAATTGTTTTCTGATTGTTTGTAGCAGACTTTCATGGTTTATTTTGTCAAATGCTTTCTCGATGTCCATAAAGAGGGCTGTACAGTATTGTTTGTTTTCTAATGCTAGTACTATTTCATTGATGAGCCTGTGCATTTGCTCTATCGTGGAGTGTTTGTTTCTGAATCCAAATTGGTGATCTGGTACTAATTTTTCCTTCTCAATTATTGGTTTTAGGCGGGCGTATATTATTTTTTTTAGGATTTTTGAAAACACGGGAAGTAGCGATATTGGTCTGTAGGATGCTGCTTGGTGTGGATCTTTGCCTGGTTTAGGTAGCATTATGATCCGTGCTAGTTTCCATAGTTTAGGGTAGTATTGGATTCTTAGTATTGCATTGTATATTATTGTCATTAGTCGTATCGCTTTTGGACCAATTATACTTGGCCGCACTATCGCAACTGGCAGATCTTTGCACTTGCTTGCTACAATCTGCTCTGCTAAATTCTTACTGAATGTGTATGTGTTTGGATAAGTTTTTAAAATCTTTTTCTCTATTTGGTTGATGGACGTTTTATCGAATTTGTCGATCACCTCTAAAGGTTTCAAGCTCGTGTTGCAAAGTCAATAATAAGTGAACATATCTTAACGCTATAATGACAAATATAATATTCGTAAGCCATGGAACAACGTTTGCGTATAACTTATTCTTACGTATAAACTTTTTCCCCAATCTCGTATAGATTCGCATTATTAAAAGCTGTGCTGACGTGACGAAGCTAATCGGATGCCTCAGATCGTTCGAAAGTTCGATCACACGAGCAGTACCCTTCGTATTGACATTAACAGCCACGTGCAACGGCTCGTCGAATCTCGCAGTGGCCGCGACGTGAAACACTATGTTTACTTTCTCTAACAGTAGATTTCTATCTTCTCGCAAAAGACTTAAATCCGGCAGACTCACGTCACCTTTCACGGGGTAAACTTTGCTCGAAACCGAGGGATGTTTCGCTT
>NC_057786.1:4405877-4407500 GCF_014825855.1 Bombus pyrosoma | reverse complement strand
AATATTGAAAGAAACAATAATAATATTTACGAACGGGATCATCTATAATCTTCTTAAATCTTTGTTCCATCGTTTCGTTAGTTCTTGGGCGAATTAGTATGGAAATGGCAGCGACGCGTGGACACAGGCGGATCAGTTCTTCCATTACACCTACTCCCAGGAATCCGGTTGCTCCAGTCGCAAGGATCCCACTACCGGCGTAGAATTTTTCGGGAGAATTCGTCTTATTCATTCCTTCAGTGCTGCAATTTTCATTCGTTTCTTTATTGATTGTATCCATGTTTCAGGATCTTCACACTTTCAGTTCAAATATTTGCCATAGATTATCATTCCAGACCAACAGTTAGTGGAAACACTTTTTAAATAATATACCATATTTTTGATGGTTGAGATTTTTTATATATTACCTTCTAAAGAAATCTACGTAATTCAACAATTATGGGTTCGTTTTGCATGAATCGAATAATTGCTTTAAGTCAACGATACCTCCAGTGTAATGTACAAATATTTTTCTACATGGGAAAGTCGTTCATAAAAAATAAAAGGAAAAGTTAAAAGAGCTATGCGACGCAGTAAATACAATTTTTCATGTGGCTGTACATTAATTTGTATTACTGTACATTACTCCATAAAACGATATTTTAATTAATATTTCGAGTCTAAGTTGAAACAATCTTTTTGTAGTTTCGTTTGACGTCTTCATTTTTTATTTTATGTGTATGCTTGTGAGTATTGTAATATACTGTGATCAATAATTTGTGTGGAAAATGTGTGTGGTTCATGTGAGATAGTGTTAGCCCACATTTAGTAGCTCCTGTGAATACTTAATACGCATATGTTTTTTCTGTCATCACCCGTGAACGGGTACGTATGTGAAAACTGTATTAACATATTTTGTATTTTCTCTTCATTCATTAATTATTTATGCAGGCAAAAGGAGGCAAATTTCCGATATTTTCATTTTATTGTAGCTTCAAGATTCTGCAACCAAACACCCTTTATAAGTAGACCCTCCTTCGATTTTTTCGAGCACCATTATCCTCCACTATTATGTTTGGAAACACTTAAAAACAGACCCGCAATATGAGCATTATTGAAAATATATAAATAAAATAAATAAAAATGTAAATAAAGGTATTTATTAAGCATCTTTCATTATGAAATCACTTAATTAAGGCTTTCTTAGAAAAATGGAAAAATATTTTAGCTAGAGTTTTCATCAATCAATAAATTCAATGCCACAATATTTGCAAAGCATAATGCGATCAAAAGGAAATTTTACTAAATAAGATGAAACAGTTCTGCCCGGGCAACCGAAGTAAACAGACGTGTGCTCCGGGGTAGTGATCTGAGAATTTCCTTAGTGCTAAGTAAAACTAGCGATTAGTGATAGTGAGGAGAAGCCCAACAATGCAGCAACAGACACCAGCAATTAAAATTGCAACAAAAGGTGAAAGATATTATATAAGTAGGTCGGTAGATTTACCAGCCCTAAAGCAACAACAACAAGTTAATAATAATCAAAGTATGGACATAGAAGAAATGAAGGAGCAGCGAAGACAGGAGGAGTACAGTCAAGATAATGAAAAATATTATCAGGATGAAAACTGGATGATACCAAAA
>NC_057786.1:4404129-4405377 GCF_014825855.1 Bombus pyrosoma | reverse complement strand
TTTTCTTTATTTTCTCTTTTTTTTTTTTTTGGTCTTATATAGGATAGTATAGTAGACACTGCCTAAGACTCATATAGGATAGCAAAAATAAGATAAGAAACATAATAAAATAGATTAATAAAATTTCTAGTTTCATTCCTTTTTCTTTATTTTTTCTTTTTTTTTTTTTGGTCTTATATAGGATAGTATAGTAGACACAGCCTAAGACTCATATAGGATAGCAAAAATAAGGTAAGAAACATAATAAAATAGATTAATAAAATTTCTAGTTTCATTCCTTTTTCTTTATTTTTTCTTTTTTCTTTCTTTTTGGTCTTATATAGGATAGTAAAGTGCCTCGACACCATTGTAGGTAGTACGTAAGTCTCGTATAGGATAGTAAAAATAAGACAATAAACAAAATAACATAGCTTTAATACATTTTTTTGGTTGCTTTTGGTTTTCTTTATTTTTTCTTTTTTTTTTTTTGGTCTTATATAGAATAGTAAATGTGATATCATACTCAGGGGAAAATAGCTTTAATAAAATTTCTGTTTTTTTTCCTTGTTCTTTATTTTTTCTTTTTTTTTGGTCTTATATGGGATAGTAAAAATAAGATAAGTAAGATAAAAAAAAATTGCTTTAAAAAAAATTTTTTTTTTTCTTTTTTTTTGGTCTTATATAGGATAGTAAGAGCCTTAATATAGGATAGTATATTTGTACGGCGAGCAAGGTTCGAACTCGTGACGCCACGCATGGTGATGCGGACCTCAACGATCGTACCTATCTGCCTCGCCTTCTTTTTCCTTATTTTTTCTCTTTCTTCCGTATTATATAGGATAGTAAATGTGATATACTCAGGGAAAAATAGCTCTAATAAAATTTCTGTTTTTTTTCCTTTTTCTTTATTTTTTCTTTTTTTTTGGTCTTATATAGGTTAGTGAAGTGCCTTGATAGCACAGTAGATAGTGCGTAAGTGTCGTATAGTATAGTAAGAATAAGACAATAAACAAAATAAAATAGCTTTAATACATTTTTTTGGTTTCTTTCGGTTTTCTTTATTTTTTCTTTTTTTTTTTGGTGTAATATAGGATAGTAAATGTGATATCATACTCAGGGACAAATAGCTTTAATAAAATATCTGATGTCTTCCTTTTTTCTTTATTTTTTCTTTTTTTCTGGTCTTATATAGTATAGTAAATGTGATATCATACTCAGGGAAAAATAGCTTTAATAAAATATCTGTTTTTTTCCTTTTTCTTTATTTTT
>NC_057786.1:4401523-4403629 GCF_014825855.1 Bombus pyrosoma | reverse complement strand
ATATAACGATATACGTTATAACGTATTACCATATAACGATATACGTTATAAGGAAATACTACATAACGGTATACGTTATATCGTAATACTATCTAACGTTAAGCGTTACAACGTAATAATATATCACGTTATTCGTTATATCGTATTACCATATAACGTTACACGTTATAACGTAATACTACATAACGTTATACGTTATGACGAAATACTACATAACGATATACGTTATAACGTAATACCATATAACGTTAAGCGTTACAACGTAATAATATATCATGTTATACGTTATATCGTATTACCATATAACGTTATACGTTATAACGTAATACTACATAACGTTATACGTTGTACTGTATTGCCATATAACGTTATACGTTATAACGTAATACTACATAACGTTATACGTTATACTGTATTGCCATATAACGTTATACGTTATAACGTAATACTACATAACGTCTTACGTTATAACGAAATACTACATAACGATATACGTTATAACGTAATACCATATAACGTTAAGCGTTACAACGTAAGAATATATCATGTTATACGTTATATCGTATTACCATATAACGTTATACGTTATAACGTAATACTACGTAACGTTATACGTTGTACTGTATTGCCATATAACGTTATACGTTATAACGTAGTACGACATAACGCCATACGTCATAACGTAATACTACATAACGATATTCGCTATAACGTAATAATACATAATGTTATACGTTGTAACGAAATACTACTGAACGTTATACGTCATAACGTACCACCATATAACGATATACGTTATAACGTAATAATACATAACGTTATACGTTACAACGTAATACTACATAACGTCGTACGATGTAACGTAATACTACATAACGTTATACGGTATAACGTATTACCATACAGCCATATACGTTATAACGTAATTATACATAATGTTATGCGTTATAACGAAATACCACATAACATTTCACGTTATAAGGTATTACGACATAACGCTATACGTCATAACGTAATACTACATAACGATATTCGTTATAACGTACTACCATATAACGACGTACGTTATAACGTATTACCATATAATTATATACGTTGTAACGTAATACAACATAACATTATGAGTTATAACGTAATAGTATATGACGTTATACGTTTTGACCTAATACTACATAACGCTATACGTTATAACATAATACTACGTAACATTATCCGTTATAATGTGTTACTGTATAACGTTATACGTTATAACGTAATATTACATAACGTTATACGTTATAACGTAATACTATATAACGTAATACTACATAACGATATACGTTATAACGTAATACTATATAACGTTGTACGTTATAACGTAATACTACTAAACGTTATACGTTATAATGTAATACTACATAACGCTATACGTTATGACACAATAATACATAACGTTATACGATGTAACGTAATACTACATAACGTTATTCGTTATAACGTATTACTATATAACGATGTATGTTATAACGTAACACTATATAACGTAGTACTACATAACGATATACGTTATAACGAAATACTATATACCGACATACGTTATAACGTATTACCATATAACGATATACGTTATAACGTAATACTACATAACGCTATACGTTATAACGCAACACTATATAACGCAATACTACATAACGGTATACGTTATAACGTACTACCATATAACGATATACGTTATAAGGAAATACTACATGACGGTATACGTTATAACGTAATACTACATAACGATATACGTTATAACGTACTACCATATAACGATATACGATATAACGATATACTACATAACGGTATACGTTGTAACGTAATACTACATAACGTTATACATGATAACGTATTACTATATAACGATATACGTTATAAAATGATACTATATCACGTTATATGTTATAACGTAATGCTACATAACGTTATACGTTATAACGTGATGCTACATAACGTTATACGTTGTAACGTAATACTACTGAACGTTATACGTTATTACGTGCTACCATATAACGATATACGTTATAACGTATTACCATATATCCATATACGTTATACCGAAATACTACATAACGGTATACGTTATAA
>NC_057786.1:4389230-4401023 GCF_014825855.1 Bombus pyrosoma | reverse complement strand
AACGTATTGCGATATATAGTATTACGAAATATAGTATGACGTAAAGTATTACGTTGTATGATATTAAGTTATATAATATTACGCTATAACGTATGACGTTATATAGTGTTGGGAATTATATCATTACGTTGTAACGTATTGCGTTATATTGTATTTCGTTACATAGTATAACGTTATAACCTATTGCGTCATATAGTATGACGTTATAACATATTACGTTATATAGTTTAATGTCATAACGTATGACGTTATACAGTATTACGTTATATAGTTTTACGTTATAACGTATTATTTTATATAGTATTACGATATACCGTATTACATAATATAGTACAACGTTATAACGTATTATGTTATATAGTATAACCTTATATAGTATTACGTTATAACGTATTGCGTTATATTGTATTTCGTTACATATTATACCGTCATAACCTATTGCGCTATATAGTTTGACGTTATAACATATTACGTTATATAGTATTACGTTATATAGTTTAACGTTATAACGTATTCCGTTATATAGTATAAGCGTTATATAGTATTACGTTATAACGTATTACGTTATGTAGTATTATGATATATAGTATAACGTTATTACGTTTTATAGTATAACGATATAACGTATTACGTTATTTAGTCTAACGTTATGACGTTGCATTGTGTAACGTAATAACGTATTGCGATATATAGTATTTAGATATATAGTGTGACGCTATAGCGTATTACGTCGTATGATATTAAGTTATATAATATTACGTTATAACGTATGGCGTTATATAGTATTAGGAGTAATATCATTACGTTATAACGTATTGCGTTATATTGTATTTCGTTACATAGCATAACGAAATAACCAATTGCGTTATATAGTTTGGTGTTACAACTTATTACGTTATATAGTTTAACGTTATGACGTTGCATAATATATTCGTAACAACGTATTGAGATATATAGTATTACGATATATATTATGACGTTATAACGTATTACGTTGTATGGTATTAAGTTATATAATATTATGTTATAACGTATGACGTTATATAGTATTAGGAGTTATAGTATTACGTTATAACGTATTGCGTTATATTGTATTTCGTTACACAGTGTATCGTTATAGCCTATTGCGCTACATAGTTTGATGCTATAACATATTACGTTATTTAGTGTAATGTCATAACGTACAACGTTATAGAGTATTTCGTTATATCGTTTAACGTTATAACGTATTATGCTATATAGTATAACGTTATATAGTATTACGTTAGAACGTATTTCGTTATATTGTGTTTCGTTACATAGTATACCGTTTTAACCCATTGCGTTATATAGTTTGACGTTATAACATATTACGTTATTTAGTGTAATGTCATAACGTGCAACGTTATAGAGTATTTCGTTATATAGTTTAACGTTATAACGTATTATGTTATATAGTATAACGTTATATAGTATTACGTTAGAACGTATTACGTTATGTTGTGTTTCGTTACATAGTATACCGTTATAACCCATTGCGTTATATAGTTTGACGTTATAACATATTTCGTTTTTTAGTCTAATGTCATAACGTACAACGTTATAGAGTTTTTCGTTATATAGTTTAACGTTATAACGTATTATGTTATATAGTATAACGTTATATAGTATTGCGTTATAGCGTGTTGCGCTATATTGTATTTCGTTACATATTATACCGTCATAACCTATTGCGCTATATAGTTTGACGTTATAACATATTACGTTATGTAGTGTAAAGTCATAACGTATGACGTTATACAGTATTACGTTATATATTTTAACGGTATAACGTATTATGTTATATAGTATAACGTTATGTAGTATTACGTTATGACGTATAACGTTATGTAGTATTATAATATATGGAATAACGTTATACAGTATTACGTTATATAGTGTAATGTCATAACGTAATACGTTATGCATTATTACGTTATATAGTTTAACGTTTTAGCGTATTGTGTTATATAGTATAACGTTATATAGTATTACGTTATAACGTTATTACGTTTTATATTATAACGTTATAACGTATTACGTTATATAGTTTAGCATTATGACGTTGCATAGTATAAGGTAATAACGTATTGCGATGTATAGTATTACGATATATTGTCTGACGTTATAACGTGTTACGTTGTATGATATTAAGTAATATAATGTTACGTTATGACGAATGACGTTATGTAGTATTAGGTATTATATCATTCCGTTATAACGTATTGCGTTATATTGTATTTCGTTACATACTATAACGTTATAACCTACTGCGTTATATAGTTTGACGTTATAACGTATTACGTTATATAGTTTAACGATATGACGTTGCATAGTATAACGTAATAACGTATTGCCATGTATAGAATTACGATATATAGTATGACGTTATAACGTATTACTTTGTATGATATTATGTTATATAATATTACGTTATAACGTATCACGTTATATAGTATTAGGAATTATATCATTACGTTATAACGTATTGCGTTATATTTTATAACGTTATATAGTTTAACGTTATAACCTATTGCGTTATATAGTATAAGGTTATAACGTATTGCGTTATATAGTTTAACGTTATGACGTTGCATAGTATAACGTAATATCGTATTGCGATATATAGTATTACGACATATAGTATGACGTTATAACGTATTACGGTGTATGATATGGAGTTATATAATATTACGTTATAACGAATGACGCTATAGTATTAGGAATGATAGTATTACGTCATAACGTATTGCGTCATATTGTATTTCATTACATGCTATACCGTTATAACCTATTGCGTTATATATTTTAACGTTATAACGTATTATGTTATATGGTATAACGTTATATAGTATTACGTTATAACGTATTACGTTATGTAGTAGTATGATATATTTAATAACGTTGTTACGTTTTATAGCATAACGTTATAACGTATTACGTTATATAGTTTAACGTTATGACATTGCATAGTATAACGTAATAACATATTGCGATATATAGTATTACGGTATATAGTATGACGTCATAACGTATGACGTTGTATGATATTAAGTTACTAAGTATTACGTTATAACGTATTACGTTATGTAGTATTAAGATATATAGTATAACGTTATTACGTTTTATATTATAACGTTATAACGTATTACGTTATATAGTTTAACGTTATGACGTTGCATAGTATAACGTAATAACGTATTGCGATATACAGTATGGCGTTATAACGTATTACGTTGTATGATATTGAGTTATATAATATTACGTTATAACGTATGTCGTTATATAGTATTATGTTAGAATGTATTACTTTATAATTCTTATTGAATAACTCTTGAAGTTCGATTTTTAATTGATTCACACAGATTCAGTTTTTATATTTTTTATTTTACCACCATATACTGCCATATGAACACACCGGATTCACACAGATAATTAACACGTGTCGGGCGCCAAAATCAAAAGAGCATTGTTAGTGGTCTTACCAATTTTGCATGTGGGAACTAGTGATTATACCAACCTAATATTTTCCACTCCCCTTTGATCGTCGTTTCTGTAAGCCCAGTAACTTTGGTAAAATATTGAGTCTTGACCCTATTTAAACCTTTGATAAGAATATCAGCAACGTTCTCAGTACTTGGCACATAAACATAATCTAATATACCTTTTGGCACGCAATTCTTATCGTAGAAATAACGGACTTAAACGTGCTTAGAACTCTCAGCAACTACCTCATCTTTGGACAATAAAATAGTTTCAATATTTTAGATAAGTTTGCATGGGCGGTGACAATATTACAATTGACCCAACTCTTTTAACACTAAGAATATTCACACAGCCACTCTTGCTGCCTCCTGCGTTACTACAAATTCTGCTTCACATGTTGACTGAGATATAATGAGTTGTTTCTTTGATAATCAAGATATTGCACCATCAGCAAGTATGAAAACATACCCACTCCTAGATTTTCTATCTACTGAACAACCCGTAAAATCTGAACCGCAGAGCACCTTCAAATCTTGCTCTGTCTCTTGGTATATGAGCTTTAAATCTTCGGTTTTTAGCAGGTATCTTTTGCTTAGCTTAGCTATTGCACATGCGACATCAGGACGGCTTACACTAGCGGCATACATTATATGCCCAACAGCCTATTCGTACAACTTATTATCAAAGGGTTCATCGCACTCAATATCAAAACCAGCTTCGCATTCCTTAACTAGTGGTGTTGACACTCCAGTCTTATGAGTAATGTCATCCAGCATTTGGCCTATCCTCACAAATTGGTCAAGCACGATAGTACTGCTGTTTGGCTTACTCAGATAGACGGACAAAAATTGAGTGTCAGTACCTAGCATCCTAACGTTTAGTTTCTCCTTAATGCTAGTTTTGAATATACAAATCGCTCTTTGACGCAAGAATGTCATCCACATACACTGCTACAGTTAGATCTTTGGAAGCATTCACATACACATGGGTCACTCATACATGGGTTCAGATTCACACCCTTCAAAATATTATTAATATGTTTGAACCACATTCTCCCAACTTGCTTCAGTCTATACAGACTCTTCTTAAGTTTACACACATATTGAGTCCTGTCTTTCCTTGGAACTTCAAAAAATTCAGGTTGCCCCATGGATATGTCCTCATCCTAGGGACTGTTGAGATACTCACACTCTACATCAATATGTTCATAACTCCACTCATTGTCAGCACACAGAGCAAGTAGAATTCTCAGGGTTCTACGTTTTACGATTGGGCTGAAGGTCTTCGAATAGTCTACCTCAGGCCTTTGTCAGAACCCCCGAGCCACAAGCCTAGTCCTGTATCTATCAGGATTCCTTTTGACGAAAAGGACCCACTTACAGTCAATGACATTTTTACCCAACGGTCTTTGCACTATATCCCACATATCTTTATTCACTAGGTGCTATAACAATTATTTAAATAAACTTTTTGACGAATTCTTTTTATCAAGAACACTGGAATGCTAACAAAAATGATAAGTGAGCAAAACGTAGTACTCAGACAACAAACACAGCAGATGACAGTCATGCTACAATTAGTTACAAACATGTTTAATAAAAAATTGAAATGGACACGCTGAAAATAGCAGCTTGGAACTTCAATGGTCTACAACAACGGGCCCAAAAAGTAAAACATTTCTGCATAACAATAATATTGACATATTACTTGTTTCAGAAATAGGTTTCACACCAAAAAGCTACATGAAAATACCATATTATATCTATAATACCAAACACCCCTCAGGAAAAGCTCACGGAGCAGCAGCAGTGATAATTAGAAACGATATCAAACAACACTTACATAGTCAAATTCACCTCGAGGTAGGACACTAGAAAAATATTATATAAATATAAAATTAGAACAGACTTTCAGTTTGGTGCGAGGCAAGGGTAACACGTGGACGGGGAGCTCTGTAGAAAAACGGCAGCGATGAGAAGCACATACAAGACAGGAAAAGGAGAGCGATGATAGCAATGAAGAAAACATGGAGCGTGAGAGAAAGAATATTCAATCAGGACTACAAGAGGAGAATGAAGATGTTTGAAGCATTAGTAGAGAGCGTGGCGCTGTTTGGAGCAGAGGCATGGGTTTGGAACATGGAAGAAACGGTGGATAGGATAAAAAGAAGGTACGTAAAATGGATCTTAGGTTTAGACAGGACAACACCAAACTACATACTGACAGAAGAGTGCAAGATAGAAGAAATCAAGGTAAAAGCATTAAAAAGAGCAGCAAGGTATGAGGAAAGAACTCTAGAATCGGAAAAGGAGCTGGTAAAAGAGTGCATAAAGGGAAGAGAGAGAAACTGGGGAAATGGCCAGGAAGGGAAAAGAGCAAGAAACAGAAAGAAGGAACTAGGAGAGGTGAGAAACGGAGGGACACAGAGGGAAGTAGGAGGAGAGCAAGAAAGTTCTTTCTTCTCCTCTCAAGGAGAACAAGAGACCAAATTGCAGAAGAAAGAAGGAAGAGAGAAACAGAAGAGAGGAGGAAAAGGATAAGGGAATCCAAATACAACAGATACTACAGGAACATAACCAAAGATGAGATACCAAAGTACTTGGAAGGGAGGATGAAGTGGAAGGACAGGAAAATTATAGCCAGATTCAAGTGTAGAAACGAGACCAAAGCGAAGGAACATTGGAAAGAGGAGGGAGAAAAAAAGGTGCAGATTATGTGGGAGGGAAGAAGAGGACCTGAGACATGTAATAGAAGAATGTGAAATAACAGGAGGAGCAAAGGACATGGAAAAATATTGAATGAGACCGGGGAAGGACTAATGGACTTAAGAGCAATAATAGAGAGAAGAAGGGCAAAGGCAATACAAGACGGGGTGGAATGACAGGAAGGTAGCACAGCAAGGAAGCAAAAAAAACCAAAGTGGCAATAGTGTGTAGTCATAAGTTGCAATACTTTGTAGGCATTAGTTTTAGATTAGAGGCAAGAATATGGTAAGTGCAATAATGTTTTGTAAAAATCGAACGTTCGTCCAAAGCCGAGAGGCACGGACTAAAATAAATAATAATAATAATAATAAAAGTAGAACAAGTAATCTCAACATATTATCCACAGGAAGGCCAACATACTGGTCGACAGATCTAAACAAAATTCCCGACTCGCTTGAATTTACAGTTATAAAAGGACTAAATGCAAACAAATTAAAAATAACACCTAGATGAACACTAAAATGGCGTTTTACAGTAGGGGATTTTAATACGCCTATCATCGGCGTGGACTTCCTTAGCTACTACGAATTGTTGGTGGATGCAAGAAAGAAACGTTTCATTGACACAACCACAAACTTGTCAACAAGAGGATACACGGCCACAACTGAGGCTGTATCAATCAAAACAATCGCCGGTGAGTCGACGTATCACCAACTTCTCGCCGAATTTCCGGACCTAACTCGTCCACCGATTTTTGGACCAGAGAAAATTCGACAGCCTCTTGATAGCTTCAGAAGACGAAAAACAACATCGCGAACATTTGCTAACACGGTGTTGTAATAAATGTTGTAATAAATAAATTAATGTAATAAATCAGCGATGTAAGGTCACCAGGCACGTAACATCCCCAGTCGGTGTGTTCAAAACGTCGGCAGATAGATTTGAACACATTTGGACCTCACCATCGACAGTCAATGGGCGTTCGGGCCGCACTTTAAGCTCCTGATTCCTAAAGAGCAGAAGTCGGAATGCGCCGACTGTACGAGCGAGTCATCCGTTCTCGGGTCCTGTACGGGGCTCCGGTGTGGGCAGAGGATCTGATGAAAAGTCGACGCAGTCTACTCTTGCTGAGGAGGCTTCATAGGACGACCGCCATCAGGATTGTAAGGATGCGTTGGCGACTGTCCTGGCGGCGTCTCATCCGTTCGAGCTCCAGATCCTAGCGCTCCGACGGGGGTACCATCAACTGCGAGGCCTGTGCTCGAGCGGGGATACGCCCTCTGCCGGCCGGTCGGTCCACGATGTCCGGGAGGAGGCGAGACCCGGGTTCAAATCCCGCCGGCGACCGGAGTCCGATGATTCTTCCACGGTTCTTAAATGAGAAGAAAATACAGCAGTGCCTCGTCAGTGTCATCTACACCTGCAGCCGAACCTATCTCGGTCTGCTACAGGCAGCCGAGTAACACCAGCAACTACAACTATCACAGCCTATTCACCTCATCGTGATGCAGTATTCGAAAGGCTGTCGATATTGTCTAACGTATATCGACCGTTTCTCGCGATGGCCCGAAGCAACACCCATAGCCGATATGGAAGCGTCAACCGTTGCTTCAGCCCTCCTTCCTACGTGGGTAGCTCGTTTTGGCGTACCAGCGGAAATAGCAACTGATCAAGGATTCAAGTCACAATTATTTAAGGAATTATGCCGGTTGACGAAAATATCGGACAGCAAAGCGGCGAAAACTGCGACGTAATAATAATACCACTTAAAAAGCAAATCGAGCGAAGCGATAGACAAGCGAACTCAGGAAATAAATATGTTACACGCGCGGGCAAGAGAGTCCGATTTCTTGACAGGTTTCAGGCAGGTTTCGGATAAGCACTAGAGTTCGTTGGACTTGAGAATTATCCAGGAAATTCGTAAATGAACTACGAACAAAACAAAAAAAAAACGTTATCACTGGTAAGGGGGTCATTGACACCGTCTCGACGTACGAAATGTAATAATAAACAAACTTCGGACAAAACAATATCGCCGCTACGTGCAACCGTTAACCGGAGACGAATTCAAACTTTTCGGTACTCCCCCGGCCAGTATAAATAAACGGTCATCTAATAATACATCTAATAAATGCGTGCTAGTAGGGATATCGATGGGCAACTAACGGAAGAATCTGTTTCTCCTCGAACGAGATATTCATTCGGCCCCGAGCTGCGAAGCGCGAAAGGTTATGCGAAGCAAATACAACTAGAAACGGGTTATTGACTCTTGATTGTTAAGTGTTAATCGTTATTTGTTATTAATCGTTGTTAATCGTTATTTGTTGTTAATTGTTAAAAAAATGTAATAAACGTTATTGCTGAAAATCAACAGCATTTCTTGTGGGCACCTTCACCGACGACCACCTCATATTCAATAATCATTACGTAGTATCCGTATATCGAGTGGCATTGAGCGAACGACAATTGGTAGCAACGAGCGAACGATAATTAGTAGCAATGAGCGAACGACGATTAACTCTGCAGTTAGAACGATCTTAAATATATTTGACCATCACAAGTATTCTCTCGTGTCGTCATTTGAGGCAACACTTGTATTTTGGAGCTTTAACATTTGGCAGTGTTTGTTGTCGTTTTCCTCACCTAAATTCACAGCTTGTCGCACTTTCACTGGAGCACATTTTCTAACGTCTGTTTAGCTTGGCAGCTCGAGCAAAACTCCATGATATGTGTATGTACAAGTCAATGATATAAATATGCATATTAACTCTTTTCATTACTAACGTTTGTACATTAACGAGGAGGTCAAAAACATAGAAGAGTTTAGAACCGAATAATTTATCCTACATTTGTAAGTATAAGTTAGTACAAGTTAGGACATTATATAGCATAATTATCATAGAGTATGTAGTAAAGTAACGTACGGAAATCGTTCTCCGGCTGAAAACATTTTTCTTATATCGTTGAATTATAGAAACAAAAATGGAATATATAGTAAATAAGGGATTATAAAATGAAGAATGACGTATGGTGTTGCTTACGCAAACAAATTAGAAATATTTGCATCTTTGTAAGATACAACGATATTCTGTAAATATTCATAAGCAGGGCTGCACTGCCGATTTTGCCGATATTTATATTTGTTGTAAAATTCAACATTCTAAGCAACATTTTCCTATACATATAACCGCCGCTCCGCCTTAGTTTCCGAGGTACTTACAAACAATTGCTGTCTCTACAACATTAAATCTTGCCTGTATACGCATGCCCATAGCAACTTTGTATCCGAATGATGCGTCTGCTTAACTGCCGCTTCTACAAACACGACACGGCGATCTGCAAACAATCTCTATAACGCATAAACAGTTCAATATTTCTTTCTTTCTTTTATCAACCTGAAACTACTTCGAAAATGAAAAAACGATCTCTTAAATACATAGATCTGACATGTGTTGGCAACCGCTATTAAAAGATATACAAAGGAAAAATGAGAACACCGATCAGGCTGCTCACCAGATGTGTTTAAAAATGTTTAGACCTGCCTTCCAAGGATAGTATCATTTCGGCAACAAAAGCGAAAATTGTAAAAGAGCTATTCAATGCGACACATACAATTCCTCATTTAGCTATACATTAACATTTATTCCTCATTTAGCTATACATTAACATTTATTCCTCATTTAGCTATACATTAACATTTATTATTACACGTTACTCTATAAAACGATTCCTTAATTAGTTCTTCGAGTATAAGTACCAATCACTTTTTTGCAGTTCTTTTCCTGTTTCCTGATTTCTTATTGCATGTGCATGTGTGTGGATATTGTAATATTTAGTTATCAGTAGTTTGTATGGAAATCGTTTCTGATTTATGCAAAACGACGTACATCCACATTCAGTAGCAGCTTAAGAATACTTAATGCACATGTAGTTTTTTCTGTGAACATTACTATTTTCATTATGACAGTGACATTTCGGCCGATTTTTAATTGTCAATAACTAAAAAATAGAGCCTAAAGCGCAATACTTTCGTTTTTGATTTTCGTCTTATTTTAACATCAAGAATCATCTCGTAAGTTCTTTTACATTTGTAATTGAACACCCTGTATATAGTATAAACAAAAGATGAGTGCGTCACAAATACCAGCGCGTACTCAGTAGCGGATGTGCAATTCTATATAATTATACATTGGTAGAATTCACAGGAATGGTATCAATAATTCGATAAAGTGAATATCTCGGAAACTATTGCCGTCCGACAGTTTCATATACAGGAAGAAATTGTTTAGAGTCATACTCTCGATAATATGTTAAATAGTCATCGAAATCGGACAGGATGTAGCTATTCTACAATTCGACGTAACTTGTTTCAGACAAAGGGGGACGAATTTCTCTAAATATAATTTCAAGGATTTTGAAAGGGATTTTTTTCATCATTTTGTCACGACGTATGTATAAGAAGAAATGTAATTTAAAAGAACGGTGCGATACCAGTAATCTTGAATAAAGTAACATATTGTTGACGTTAGTACGAGCATGTATTTGTAATTAGATTTGTGGTTATTAAGTAAGGATGGAACTCTTCTTCATTTTCCGACCATCGTGCCGTAAGGCGGCCAGTTATGCGTAAGCAGAAATTGACGATATTCTCCAATTACTTTTCTCTGTTATTCGTACGACATAATAGAGTGATTAAATAAAATTTCGCCTCTGCCTGCATTTTACCCTCCTGTCGCTTGCTTTCTTCCAGCTTAAAACTTTCCATGCTCTGCCCGCGCGTTCAAAACTGCGGACGCTCAGATTTATCGTTCATAAAGTTTATTAAAATATTGCGAAATAGCTTAGCACGTGCAAGAGTAAGTGTAAAGAGAATCATTCGTATCGATACATTGAAGATTTGTAGAAAATAATTTGTTCAAAAACTTCTGTGGATAAAAAATATCAAAATTTTACTTAAATTGTCTTCGTTCGCAATACGTTTATATTTATATGTTTCTATTTACCTTTGTGCTCATACTTACATTCACTTTTATTAAGATAAACAACCTACTATCGATGAAGCAGCAGAAAATTGTAGGTATGTCAGAATTGTAGGTATACAGAATACAGGTACAGGTGTAGGAGAACAGAAGACTTTTACATGCGGAAAAGGTTCAACAACACAACGATTTCCAGCGACAAAGTGAACTACTTTGTGATCAAGAAATTATTATGACGACATTTAAATCCGTATGGAAGATCAAATCCACTACACATTCCTAAAGTAGGACAGATTAATCGTCGCCTTCGATCATGTGTTTATATAAAATATGATGTTCAATCAATCATCGGCGAATACAAGCAAAAACTTTCAATTTTATAAAATTTGTCGTGTTCATGCACTCGAAATATGTATGCAACACGGTCAAATTTGTGCCACTGAATGCTACCTAAGTTTCAATTATGCTTTTGGACCATAAGAGCAATGCAGTAACACATTATCGATAAATGCCAGGAATTGAACTCGCGAAAACCCACATGCAATAATGCGAAAGATTTAATTCAGAATGGAATTACGTGCCATCATCGATACATGTGCATTATA